>NW_026067944.1:1125041-1149440 GCF_014885135.2 Alexandromys fortis
TATAGAGATATTTTACATTTTGGTTAAATATGTTACGAGCATTCTATTCTAGGTATTGTAACATAGATTCCATTTTATTTTATTTATTTTTCTGAGTTTAATACTGCTATATATATGTTGCAAGTTTTTCTTTACATGGTCATTCTGTATTTTCTAACTCACTAGATTTATTTTTGAATTGCAGCTGCATTTTTAGGCAAAAATAAGATTTTTGTACGTAAAACATTATTAAAATTAGAGTAAAAATTATTTCATCATGACAGTTTAGATGTCCTTTCTTCTTTCATTTTTTTTCTTGCTAAGAATTTCAACATGTTAATAAAGAAAATTGGTAAAGACAGACATTATTTATTTATTTGTTTGTTTGTTCTTGCTCTTAGAGGAAATTCTTTAGCTTCTCACTTTTCTCGCCTAGAATGTGAGTACTAGGTGAGTACTGACTGTAAGTCTTACACACACACACACACACACACACACACCTATTTTGTTAATTTTAGTGTTTTTTAAATGGAGGGCAATTAATTTTATTTTATTATTGTTTTGGTTGCATTTAGGGGAGTGGAGTGAAATTGAACTGAATATATCATTTTAAATTTAGTGACTCCAGAATCCAAAGTAGTAACAGCTATTGAAATACTTGTGCCCTTCTGAAATCAGAGAGCTAAAGAAACAAGAGTCTGAAACTACTTTTTTTGTTGTTGTTGTTTAATTAAAACCAATAAAAGCCTCTGTCTTTACTGGCAGTATGGGACTATTCTGTATTTGTGTGTCTGTTTGCCTTTGGGAGATAGCCTACAGAATAGGGTGTAGCTGAGGAGTTTGGAATGACGTTGACATTATTTTCATCAGTAAGTTTTCCCCCTGCTTAATTGAATTTAGATACAAAATGGTCAGTACAGTAAGCAGATTGGAGCTTGAGGTGTGTGCTGTAGTTTGGTTGTTTGTAAATAGCCTTCAGTTTGGAGATTGCCTGTTAGCTAGAACAGTGAGACTCTGGGGACTTGTGCTGTATTCCTTGTTTTATAAGTTATTCCATATTCATGTAATTTGTAGAAACTGAAAGTGATATTTCTATGCCAGCTTAAATTTAATAAGAGTTCTTTGGAATCTCTGAGAAGGGTAAGATGTGAGCCTTAATCAGACTTTAACAAAGTAGACAGAAACAACTTTGGCGGGTCTTGAAGTGAAGTTGGGTCACAGAGGCATCACATTAGTTTTTCCCAGAGAACGCTGTATTTGTGTTTTCCCATCTGTACTTCGTCAGAACACTAAGTGGACTCTTCATGTCTTTCCTGATCCTTGTCCAACTGTTGATTTAGAGGGGAGGGAGGTAGGGAGGCTCTGCAGACACTGTCAGTGTTTAGGGTTCTATTTTGTTTTTAAATCTAAATAATTAGATGTTTATATTCTTGGAAACAAGGATAGTATTTTTTCCTTATGTTTCTTCATTAAATTGTTCAGAACATCAAAATGCTAAAAACATAAAACTCAGCATTTTTGCTACTGATGCTACCCATGGTTTTACTTAACGTTTGAAGAGTGGCTGCCTTTGACATCAATTCAAGACAAATTGTGTATTTACTAATATAGTCGGTTTTTGTAATGGCAATTAAGAAATAAAAGAATGCTTATTATTCAAAACAAGACAGCACAAAATCCAGTTTCCCAAATGTTGGAAGAAAAACTATTTATAATTTTAATTAAAATATAAACAACGTATAGTTCAAGATAGACACAAAATTCATCCATTTTTATTTTCTTCTTCTTCCCCATAAGAATTCACATTAACCGCTCTTGGGCTGGGGATAGACTGTTTATCATATTTCCTTTCTGTTTCTTTGATTTAGGGAAAGCTCAGAAAGCTATTTTGGAAAGCTGGCTTTGTCCAGACAAGGCAGACTGAACACAAGATTGCTTTCTGTTTCCTCCTTAATATACAGGTTAAGGCATCATGGCCTGTGAGAATGTGTGTGTATTCAGATGGGAACAAATTTTGGGTCTCTTCAGGGACTCAGGGGTGTTTTTCTTCCCTCACTGATAAAGTATAAAGATATGGAGGTTTGAATGAATGCCCTTTCTTTTCAGATACTATCCAAGCATTCTTAGGTTATCAGGAAACAGGTTGATATCACTAAGGTTTAGAAGACTACTTGAGTTGAGAATTAAGTAATGGGAGCGATATGAGGCTTTATCATATACCCCAATTTCCCCTTCCTCCTCCATCTGTTCCCTCCCTCTTTTTCTCATATTCATGTTTGTATGTACGGCAAGTACTTACTGGTGGAGCTACCTTCCTACCCCATAAAGGCAAAATTTAAATGATAGTTTGGATTCTAAAATTATACTGGGCAGAACATTTCATTGTAAAAGATTCAGTTTCCTGACAAGTCGTTCTTCTGCTACAGTCCACTGGTATCATTGCAATGTAGCAAGTAAACTTGTTTTCATTTCCTTGTCTGATAATATTTTAAAAGATTTGAGTATGGAGTAAGGAAAACAAATCATGATTTTACCATAATACTTTGTATGACTTGTATGTATTCTCACTAAAAATTTCAACCAGCAGAAGTAGACAATACAGGTTTGTTTGTTTGTTTTGTTTTCTTAAAACAGATGTTAATTTGCTGGGTGGTGGTGGCGGCAGTCAGTGCACAGGCCTTTAATCCCAGCAATCCCAGTGCTCAGGAGGTGCAGGCAGGTGAATCTTTTGAGTTCAAGGACAGCCTGGTCTATACGAGTTCTAGGATTTCCAGGGCAACACAGAGAAACCCTGTCTCCAAAAAACAGACCAATACACAAAAACACCAAAAGACAAAATGAGACAAACAATAAAAGCTAGTTGTTTCTTCTGTCCAATTCTGCTTATTTCATTAATGAAAACAGCAAAATAAAACAGTAAAAGTGGAAAAGGAATAGGTAAGTGGTTTCAAGAGTGATCACCGTAAAAGGATCTTTCTGTTAAATACCAAGCAGGACTCAAATTACCACCATTAATATGGTTTCAGATATTTGTTCCCAGAGTAATTGAATTTGTTATTAAAAACCCCATCACCATTAAAAACTGAAAGACTTGGGATATCAACTGTAGACTGAAGGGAAACATGAGTAAAGGAATCCCACACTAGCTCTGAATAGGGTATAGTAAGGGGTTTTTTTATTAAAGGAGAAATCACAGATCGTAATGGGGAACAGGAATGAAATTCAACATCCAGGTGTGGTGAGCAGAGAGAGAAAGAGAACAGATGGACCTGAGCCGTTTTGGTACCCGAGGCCACACGCAACCTGGTCCAGCCTCTCAAAGGCCATTGGCTGAAGGAGGTTCCCCATCAGTAGACAGAAGGGAGAGTGATGGAGCAGTTTTGTTTAGTTTTGTTTTAAATAATTTTTTAAAAAGAAAACTCTCTTTTTTCATTTTACATATGAATTCCAGTTCCCACTCCCTCCCTTCCTTCTACCTACCCATCCACCCCACTCCCATCCACTCCTCAGGGAGGGTAAGGCACATTGTTTTGGGGAAGTCCAAGGCCCTCCCTACTATATCTAGGCTGAGCAAGGTATCCATCCAAAGAGAATAGGTTCCAAAAAGCCAGTACAAGCAGTAGGGATAAGTCCTGCTGCCACTGCCAGTGGACCCAGAGTCTGTCCCAGCCATACAACTCATACTCAGAGGGACTAGTTTGGACCTGTGCTGTTTCCTTCCCTGACTGGCTAAAGTCTACCATTAGCTCAGGTAGACTGTTGTTGTGGATGTCCCCATCATGGTCTTGACTCTTTGCTCATATTCTACTCCTCCCACTCTTCATCAGTCCAGTGCTCCGATGCAGGTCTCTGCTTCTGTTTCCCTCAGTTGCTGGATGAAGGTTCTGTGGTGATATTTAAGATATTTGGATACCCTGTCCTCTATTGCTTAGGGTCTTAGCTGGGGTCATCTTTGTGGATTCCTTGGAATTTCTCTACTGCCAGTTCTCTTGCTAACCCCATCATGGCTTCCTCAATCAAAACATCTCTGTCCTTCCTCCTTCCAGTCCCTCAAGTTCTCCTCCCCTCCCTTCTGCCTTTCCTACTTTCCCCACCGCCATCCCAATCTTGTCAGGCGATCCCGTCTATTTCCCCTTTCCAGGTGGATCTATGTATGTTCATCTTGTTACCCAAATTCTCTAGGCTCAATATTCTTTGCTTTACAGCTAATATCCACTTACGAGCGAGTACATACTACGTTTATCTTTCTGGGTCTCTGTTACCTTACTCAGGATGATTGTCTCTAGTTCTATCCATTTGCATACAAATTTCAAGATGTCATTGTTTTTTTTACTGCTGAGTAGTACTCCAATGTGTAAATGTGTCACACCTCTATCCATTCCTCCCTTGAGGGACATCTAGGTTGTTTACAGGTTCTGGCTATCTCGGGACCCAGCAACACCAGGGCGTATACCCAAAAGATGCTCAGTCATACTACAAGGACATTTGTTCAATGATGGAGAAGTATTGTATTTAGAGAGACTCAAGATGGCCTATAGGAGCGAGACTCTGAAGCTAACCTGCTGCTGTGAGACCTATACTCATCTTTTCAAGGCCCGTTAGGTCCCTGTCTTAAAGATTCACCACCTCTTAATACTCTTACTACTCCCAACGTGGGGACCAGGCTTCCAGCACTTTTATACTAACAAATCATTTTCAAATTGTAGCAGTCACAAATACTGAGTAGATTAAAACAGTGTCTTCTTCAGCCACTTTGATAAAGACAAATCAAGCAGAAGGGCAATGGGAATCAGTCCGTGTCACAGAGAGACAGCAACATTGCTGTGCAGAAACTTCTGTGTCTGGTATAAGAATGAATGGAGACAAGGTGAGCTGTGGTGAGGAGGAGGAGAGAAAATAGATGGGTAAATCATTTCAAGAATAATGGCTGTGGATTCTGATGGACACATAAAGGTACTCAGAGAGGAAGCAGATGCATGCAGCTCTGTGGGGCAGTTTTTGCTGACTATGTGGGCTGTAGTTTTCTTAGGCAAGATAGGGCAGCTGCAATAGGAACAAGAGTTTAACATTGAAAGGAGAGAGGACAGGAGAGAAAGGGTGTGGTGTTAGGGTTAGTTTAAGGACCCTTCACAGAGTCTCCATAGAACCTTATGTGGATAGCATAGGGACCGGCCATGCTGCAAGTGTGTTCAGAATAATTCAGAAGAAGACAATTTAGAAGAGAAACATAGAAACAAGTGTGATTGTAGTGTCCTATTGTATGTATGTGTGTTCTATAATCTTTAATTTTTTAAAATGTTTTTTCTTTATAGTGTCGTTAATATACAAGCATTTAAAACTTCTAGTGTTTGTTTTTACATAAACTGCATAACATGTTCTGATTTGTGGTGTTTTGTTGTTGTTGTTGTTTTGTGTGTGTGTTTCCTCTTTTCTTTCTGTCTCTTCCTTATTCTCTCTCCTCCCTCCCTGCCTGCCTGCCAGCCTGCTTTCTTGTCTATCTTAAGACAGAGTCTCACTCACTGTTTAACCCAAGGCTATCCTGGAGCTCACTATATAGTCCATACTGGCCTTGAAATTGTAGTCCTCCTACCTTAGCCTCCTTAGTGCTAGGATTATAGGTGTGTAACACTGTGTCTGACTTCACTTAATAGTTTTCTAACAACCATAAGTATAATAAATTCATCTTCATAAATAATCCCCATTTTATTTAGTTGGTATTAGTGGATTGTTCGCTTTTTAAATGTAAAGGTAAAAATTATAATAGTGGGGTCGGAGGGATGGGTCTGGCTAAGAGCATATACTCCTCTTGTACAGAACCTGAGTTCAGTTTCCAGCACCCACGTTGAGTGCCTCAAATGTCTGTAACTCTAGATCCAGGGTTTGAAAATGCTTCTGCATTTAAGGGTACCTGTATTTATGAGCACATATCCACAAACTAACACTCATACTCTCTTTCTGCCTCTTTGTGTCTCTTTGTCTTTCTGTCTCTCTACTATACACACAGAATTTTAAAAATTATAATAAAAATTAAAAACCATTTAAATTGGAGATTAGGAAAATTAGTTACTTATCCATTTCTGTCTGTCTGTCTGTGTCAGGATGTGTGTACATGTACATATGCTTGTTTTTCTGGGATATTTGATTTCAGTGCTTGTTATTCCTTCATTCTGGTGACAAAAGCTCCTAATCTGATTCAGCTGGAAATCTTCACAAGGTAGAAATTTTCTACCTTATCCAGAAATGCTATTGAAGCAGATTTCTATATAAAAATCACCCTTGATAGCGGTTTGAAAGATAGCAGGCAAATACTTCGAAACAAAACAAAAACCCAACAACAAAAATCTATCTTGAATTCAATGCCTGCTTTGTACTTATTCAGTTGTTTTAGAGGTATTTAATTACAGCCGTTTACTTGTGTGATCATTGAAAAGTAGTTTAAGTGATACTGGGTGCCCACTGCTAGGTACTAACACGCAGATTGAGAGTCATTGTTTTGGAGTAATGCTTGAAGGCTTACATAGTGTGTAGAAGTAGGAGCAGCGGGCCGGCTCCCAGCTAGCTTTACACCGAAAATAATTACACAGAAACTGTATTCTTTTAAAACACTGCCTCTTATTGGCTAACTCTCACATCTTGATTAACCCATTTCTAATAATCTGTGTAGCACCACGAGGTGGTAGCTTACCAGGAAGGATCTTAACCTGCATCCATCTTGGAGAGGAGAGGCATGGCGACTGCCTCACTTCCCTTCTTCCCAGCATTCTGTTCTGTCTACTCCGCCTACCTAATTTTCTGTCCTATTAAAGGGCCAAGGCAGTTTCTTTATTAATCAATAGACAGATGACTCTCCTCCATCAATTTTGACATTTTGGAGTGTAGTATTCTCATGAATACAGTAACATTTATAGTACCCTTCTCTATGCATTTCTACTTCTGCAAAGGTAATGAAACTAGTTATATATAAATATATGTGATACATAATATATATTGCCTTTATGGCACAGTACAACCATTTTTCCATTTATAAAGTAGTTTCTTTATATAAAAAAGTTCATCTCATCTCTTTAGAAATATGACTGTTATACAGTGTGGCAAGCACAGTTTAATTCTTATCAAAGAGTTTTAAGAATTTGGAACTGTGGAATTTACTGGTACAGTCTTCAGTTTTTATATTTTTATGCATTATTTAGAAATATATTTCTATTCTCAAATATACAGAAGTGGGTATATTCAGCACTTAGATGTAACTCTGACTAATATGTCAAATTTCTATGTAGGTAATTAAGGCCATATTGTTCCTCTAATGTAATGTCGAATCTCTGCTTAGATAATTAAGACCACATTGCTGTGCATACTTTTTGTTAGCACTTAGCTGATACTAGTGTAGTTTTCATGTAACTTCAAAGTTTTCAGTCTGGTTTAGTTGTACACACTGAAAGTACCAGGACCTGGGAGACTGAGGCATGAAGCTCAAGTCTAGCTGAGGCTACTTGGTGAGCTCTTGTCTGAAAGGTTGGTTGTTATGAGCTGGGTGTACACAGGCTGTAGAGCATGTTTTTTACCTACATAGGAGACCCTAAATTTGATTCCCTAACATTAGAGTTTTAATAAAGTACTTCTAGTATTGGCCCAGTTCAAATATGTTGTAATGTTACTGATCTGGTTTTATCATTTGTGAATGTTCATGTCAGTTTAGAGCTATTTTATTGGTCTCACTGGTTTTATTTATATTTTTCCACAATTTTTCTGAAGTTATTCTGGTTCGTGGCATTTTAAAGCTTCAGCTTTTCTTTCTTAACTCTACTGATTGAACTCTCATGCTGATGTTCAGGATAAAGATGGAGATCGAGCTGTTCACCATGCAGCCTTTGGAGATGAGGGTGCTGTTATCGAAGTCCTGCACCGAGGCAGCGCTGACCTGAATGCTCGTAATAAGCGCAGGCAGACTCCTCTGCATATCGCTGTCAATAAAGGCCATCTTCAGGTTGTGAAGACGCTGCTGGACTTTGGGTGTCATCCCAGTCTCCAGGTAAGATTTGAAAGGAATATACAGAGCAGGCATTGATGGAACTCTGTTAAAGGAAAGAAAGTTCTGTGTAAATTTGTTACTGTGAAGAATATCCAGGATAGAGGGTGATATAAAATAACTTACTTCATAACCATTTAAAAATATTTTCATTGTAGCTTAATTTATTCTAGATTCTTCGTTTAGGCCTGTTTTGGAAAATAATATTGTTTTGATTTATAGTAGGAAGGAAAGTGGCCTAATTTTTGAAGCAAAAATTTTACCTAAGGAATGATTTTTTTTTCCAAGCTCATTTAGCAACTAGATGAATGTAAGCCACACATGTCAGAGAAATACAGTTTGTGCAAGATGTGCTCATCATGGTTATTAAACACTGTCTTTTGTAGACACAAAATTAAAATTTGGAATAAATATGTAACTTCATAGCAAAATAAATAGTATGTAATCATAATATATTAGTGTTTAGGTTCCTTTCTAGCTTTTCTTTACCTCTATCATCTTTAACAAAATAGACTTGAAATGCTTACTATTTTTAAATAAAAGTGTTCCTTGAAGCATTGTTTGAATATGTTGAACTGAAATTGAAAAATGAAAATGAAATTTATGCCCTGGCAGTGCTGAAACATGCATGGGCAGTGTATATATGCCAGCTCTGTTGAACTTGGTATGGGCAAGTTCATATGTCAAACTACTTTCTTTAAATTGAAAACTCAATAATAATTAGAACACAACAGGAGGAATTATGGTGTGGATGATTCTCAGCATAGAGACTTCCTAGATCTTAGGATGTGGCTGAAGAATGGAATATTCAGAGCAGCAGCTTTTGAAGAGAGTCGCAGGTGCTGCTCAGCAATTTGTTTTTAGGAAGTAATATTTCTAAAGAGACTATTGCTAGGATGTGGTTTTATAAGTATGTGGCAGAAATGGAGGATGGAGGGAGAACTGAGGTGATCTGTTGAAGGAGAAGGAATTAGACCCACTTGCCTTTCTGAAGTGAGAGGCAAAGTCACCTGTAGGGAATGTGAATTGGGATTGGGGAAGACAGAGCATAATTGAGACTTGTGCTTTGGAATAGCTGTTGTGGGGACCAGAAAGCAGGACAGACCAGGGACCTGTGGAAGGGTGTTCCGAGCACGTTAAGAGTTCTCCTCAAGTGAGAGGATACACATTTTTAGTGCCACCAAATAGAAGGTAGGTGGTTGGATTGAATTTGGATTAGGAATACCTTATGTGGGTGGGTGCCTGTGATTGGAAAACATTTTCTGTGAAAGTCCAAATGGTACTGCAGGTTTTTACGTGTTTTGTTTCAAGGCCATACATCTCTGCCATTATAGAATGAAGTAATCATAGCTAATACATAAGCACATGGGTGTAGCTATGTTCCAGTAAGATTGAATTTATAAAAACAGATGATATGGAATTAGAATTTATTGCTAAGTAAATTGATTAATGCTAAATACCTCCGAAACAGTCGAATTGAGGGACTGGAGAGATGGCTCAGTGAGAGGGAGCACTTACATGAGCAAGAGGACATGAGTTCAGATAGTTAGCACCCCCACAAAAAGCTGGTCATGGCTATACATGCCTGAAACCCCAGCATTGGGGTGACAGAGACAAATGCGTCCCACAACTCACTGGCTGACCAGTCTAGCTGAAACAGTAAACTTGCAAGTTATTCAGAGACCCTGCCTTAAAAGAATTGAGTAGGAGAGTGGAGGGGAATGCCTGATGTCCTTCTCTGGACTTCGTGGGTGTATGCATGGGTGCACACACCTGCATTTCCGCTTGCCCCATGCACCCCATACACAAAGATACAATTTTCTAAAAAGCAGATTTAGAAATTATAGGTATTGATTAGATTTGTTTCTGTTTTGAACTCCATAGTCACTTTGCTGTACTTTGAAAAGACTTCAGTTTGTTGATTCATATTAATATAATATGCTGCATATTATATTAATATATAGAAAACTGAAAAATTATTGATACTTGTGTTGTCAAGGCTGAAAACCACTGACTTTAAACTCATTGTTCTGGGTTCTACGACTGCTGCTGTATGTTTGTTGTTTGTCTCTTTGTAGCCCAGGCTGGTTTTGAACTCACATTGTACACAAAATAATGCTCTTTGTGCCTTTACCTCCCATGTGCCAGGATTACAGGTGTTTATTGTCATGGCCACTTCGTGTAATGCTGGAGAAAGTGCCTAGGGCTTTGTGCATATCTTCAGACCTGCCAATTTTGCCTGCATTATATATTTAATAGAGCCTGAAGTTGTGGATGTTAGCACATGCCTGTAATCCCAGCACTCAGAAAGTAGAGATAGAAGTTCAAAGCCAGTCTCAACAATATAGAGCAAGTTTAAGGTCAGCTCGGGCTATAGTGTGGAGTCTTTGTCTCAAAAACAACCACCACTATCACCACCATCTCCATCTTAACAGCAGACCAACAGGAGCTCTAAGCATGGTTGCTGACTGACAATTGTTTGCTTGTTAGAGAGCCTGCTTCTTTGTCTAGAAGTTCAGTGAGAGTCTTCCTGTTGATGTGGTGATCAATGGAAAGGGAACTAATGGAAATCTCTTTAAACTTAAAAAAATAAAATAAGGATTCTGAAGGTGACACCCCTCTCCATGATGCCATAAGTAAGAAGCGGGATGACATCCTGGCAGTTCTTTTGGAAGCTGGAGCAGATGTGACCATCACAAACAACAATGGGTTCAATGCCCTGCACCATGCTGCACTGAGAGGAAATCCCAGGTAAAAATGTCCTCTTTACTGCTTTAGGTGCTGTTTACAAATGCTTTCCTGTTGTTCCAGTTGTGTTTTCCTGATGTAAGAGGACAGTTTCAGCTAATTTCAGCATCTCAAATGATAAAGTTTTGTAGAAAATATACCCTTATTCATCAGGTACATGTTAAATATAAATATTATGAAATGGTTAGATGTCTATTGAGTATAGATACAAAATATCCGGATGCTGGCTAATGTTTAAAAAGTTTAATTAAATGCATTTTAAGATGTTAATGCTGAGTTATTTAGATGTGTAACATCTGGGAACCCTAATCATGTTTTTGTAGTAGATGAAAAGGATTTGCTGGTTAATATATGAGAGCAGCTGCCTTCAGAGACTCCTAATATTCATAAAGGGTTAGCAGAACCCTCAGGCACCAGCACTTAGCTTTGCTGGAGGATGAGGTTTTCATCGGCCCACTCTTTGGAACAGTTTTAACTTAACCTCAGTTTCTTTATAGTTGAGTAAAACCCTGTGTATTTTGACTTAGAAAAAATATTCACTTTGTTCAGTAATTTTATCTACCTGTAAATTCTTATTCTTTAGAATTCCTTAATGTGTTTGCTAAAGTTTCTTAGGGTGCCCTTCAGGGCGGTCACAGAAGTCAAAAGGGTTTATATTATGACTGCGGTTGGGGTGGGGAGTTAAAGGACTGTATTGTCCATCACATATTGGACTTTTTCAGATTACAGATCTTTAGACTCTTCATACGTTTGCATTGTGGAGACAGAGTAATTGCTGTGTCTCCGTCTCCCAGTAGATGATGGCAGTGGTGATATCTCATGGTAGGCTTGAGTACATCAGGTGCTCTCTCACTTCATTCTTTTCAAAGCTCAAAATTTAAAACTAATTGATTTTCTTTGCTTGCACTGCTGGTGCTTGAACTCGGGACCTTGCAGCTTTGAGGTGAACACTGTGCCATCAAGCTATAGCCTTTGAACAGTGTTTGAGTTGGGTGTTAATAGCCTCATTTATAGAAGTATGTGAGAATTATAGGTCTTGTCTTGGCATTCAAACTGTTTCTTTTTCTTTTTCAAGATAGCTTCATTTTATAGCTTAAGTGGGCCTTGAATTGCCATTTTTCCATCTCAAGTCTCCTGAGTGCTAGGTTACAGGCAAGTGTATATGACTGTGCCAGGCTGAGTCTCCAGAATCCTTCTCTCTGAATTTATCTTCTATTAATTGAAATCTTTCAGCCTGCCTTGCCCTTCAGTACATTATTACACCATTTACCTTCCTAAAGCAGTTGTCTACTCTCTTCCCCCAGACTCGCAAACATTTTTCTTTCATGAGGATGTTATCTAAATCACCTTCCCTTCTTTCCCCTGCACCTGCCTCCTCTCCACCAGAGTTCTCTTCCGTTTGCTTGTGTTACTCACATACGTGGCCTGCTAACTGTGTATTTCCCTTGAGACTATGGGTATTCATAGTAATGCATATGGTCCTCCACATGTATGATAGCACACACTCAAATTAGTTTTAACAGAAAAGAAACTACAAGATTTTAAAAGATAATATATGATTAGTTACAGAATGACTTTTATAAGATAACTGTAGGTATTCAGATGGAGCAAGCACTTCAAATTAAATAGCCAAAAATATTTTTGAGAGAATGTAGGCTATAATGTTAGATTATAAAGTTTAATAGACTAGAAGTTTAGATGTTTTAGAAAATAGATATCTTAAGTACTTTGAATTGCTTCGTTTTCATTAGATGTGAGGTTAGTATAGTAAATAATCTAACCCTATTTAGGCAGAGGAATAGTTTTCTTATATTTCTTGAATTCTTGTGTAATTCTTGAGGATTCTTCAGAAAATATGTAACAGTGACCCCTTCAGCCAGCTAATCTGTATTAGGTGGCATCCCGAAGAGAAGGAAAGGCCTGGAGAGGTGCTCAGTGGGTGAAGGTGCTTGTGGCCTGATGACATGAGTTCAGTCCCTAGGAAGCAGTTATGGAAGGAGAGAACTGACTTCTGCAAGTTGTCCCCAGACCTGCATGTTTATTGTGCGCACATACCTGCATACATCTGATCGATATTTTAAAAAGGAACGAAACGCTCTAATTATATCACAAGATGGCTTTGGTCAAAAAGCTAGATGAATTCTTTATTCCTTTTTCTTTATTTTTGGGCTGTCATCACTTTTGGTTGCCATATACAGCTTTTATTTGAAGGCAGTAAATCATCCAACATGCTATTACAACTGATACTTTTAAATAACCATTTAAATAACCATTTAAAAGTATCAGTTGTAATAGCATGTTGGATGATTTAAGATTTTTTCATATCAGATACTTTATTAAAGTTAACATTTCTTTCTAGACTTTGGGCCTTTATTCTTACCTTAGAAAAATAGATATGGCACATAATTTCCAAATGCTAAAA
Organism: Alexandromys fortis; assembly: GCF_014885135.2. Taxonomy (NCBI): domain Eukaryota; kingdom Metazoa; phylum Chordata; class Mammalia; order Rodentia; family Cricetidae; genus Alexandromys; species Alexandromys fortis. The sequence goes on from NW_026067944.1 coordinate 1,138,217, forward strand.
TTTTCCCTCTTTTAGATAAAATCTCAAATATTAACAGACATGCGAACACTTTTCCTTTCTTTGACTGCTTTCTAGTCTTTCTTGTTAATGTGGCTGCCGTCCACATTGTAATGTTTTAGCCTGTTTTTATTTTGCACTGGCTGCAATTATGTAGTATGATTGATTGCATGCTAGACTTCTGTTTCAGTTTAATTGTAACTAGGGATTAGTTCTTTAGTTAGTAAAATTCTTGGGTATTTTTTGAGGAATTTACTTTTTAGAATTTTTGTACTTTTCCCCTCATTAGTTTTTTCTTTTTTCTTTTTTTTTTTTTAAACAGCATTATATAAGCTAGTATTGGGACAAGTATTTGCTTGTAATTATTTCCACTTTTTAATGACTGAAAATGTGGGAAGTTTTCGAAATTTGCATATACACTTATATATGTGTCTGTAGAAATTGAGTACATCCTACTCCCCAGGTTTGCTTTTAGTTAATAACAGTAATTTTTCAGCAGTGCATCAGCAACATGATAGAACTGATAATTATTGGATATGATTTTCTGAAGGAAACCTTTTATTATCTTGTTCTTCAAAATATGTCTCAGTGCCTCATGTTTACGAAAGATCTGCTTTGAGATCTGTACTCGAAGGTACAGATCAAGACAGAGTGTAAATTTCAAAGCTGATCTGTAGGTTTGAGAATTTTAACTCAGAAAAATACTGGTCATGTTTTCTGATGTTTGGTGTTGTTGTTTCTGTTTAGTGTTGGTAGTCCTGTAGATTGAACTCAGGGCTGTGTATGTGCAGGATACCCTGTAGCTACATTTCCAGCCATGCAGTGGATGCTTGGAGAGAGTTTTCCTCTTAGAGTTTGTCCTCTTATTTTATCTTCATTGAATAAAGGAAATTTCAGTTGTAAATCCAGATAAACAAAACTATCTGTGCTGATAAAAGTAAAAATCAGATTTATTTGGAGGAACATGCATTGACATGTTACTTAGGTACTTGCCTGCACTGCAGGACCTTCTTCAATTGCTGAGATGTTTTGTTTATTAAGGAACACTAAATCATCTGCAGGTCTCTTGTAGTCACTGAGAAAATTGGGTGGATATTGGTCTCTGTTTTTGTCTCCTGCAGTTTTCTCTCCATTGAGAGACTTGTGAGAAAAGTTTTTGTGAAAGACAGGCAGGAGAGCAGGGGCATGTTTATTAGTGAGGTCGGTCAGTTGCCAGGTGAGGCACAGTCTTCATAAATAATAAGCAGAAATGTTTAGCATTTTCTTTGTTTTAAATCTCAGAAACCTTTGCTTCAGGTTCAGGGTCAGAAGAATTAGATGTTTATTATTAAAGTCTGTTGACGACTTGAGATGTCATTCTGCATCATTAGGCTAACGGTAAATAGTAACAAAATTGAAGGCTAGTTCTATTGAAAATAATGACTCAGTTTCTGGAGTGCTCAATTTTATGACAGTGTTCTATAATTTAATGCATGCATAGCATGCACTGGAGAGAGCTCAGCAGTTCCGAACATATACTGCTTTCAAAGGGCCTGAGTTCAGTACACCTTGTCTGTAACTCTAGGGGATCTGATGCCACTGCCCTCTGTGGGCATCTCACGCTTGTGCACATGCCCTGCACAGACACATACAAATACACATATTTTTTAAGAACTATATAAATAATTAAAATATGCATACCCATGTGAAACACACTATTATATTTTCATTATGTTTTTAGGTGAGTTTTGATGACTTTCTCAGATTTTTTTTCTTTTTTAAGGAAGTTCATCAGGAAGTAGAGTAGGCATTTTCTTGTTTTCAGAAGAAGGAAAAATTTAATAATGTGATTTTTTTAAATGTGCAATGCTTTTATAGGTTTTTAACAATTTATTAATTAAAATGAAAAGTTAATACCAAAGACCACAAATTAAATAACTTTATTTGAAATCCTTTTTATCACACATTTTTCCATAAAGCTTTTAATAAACATCTATAATCACTATAGTTCTCCCAAATAAAATTAACAGTTGCTAGTTATTTAATTTTAATTACAGTTAATAGATTCAGTAAGCGAATTAGTTGTCATGTAATCCGTACTCACAGATGAAATGCTACTGTCCTGTGGTAATCAATGCATAGCTACAGCTGGTTGAAGGGGACCAAATCCATTGAAGAGGCGATTTGGTTCCATTTTACCAGCTTTAGCAAAGCATTGCCGCTGCTACTTTAGGATCCAAACAGGTTCCATGCTCTTTTGTAGAAACACAGATGACAGTTGTTAGAAATTCCTGTCCTGGTATGCCAGTCGCTGCAAGTGAAAGTCCTACTTGTAGGTGCATGCGTGTCCTACTGCTTGCTGCTCTTGACTCTTGCACCTCAGAAGTTTTCTCCCTTTGGCACATTAATGTAAGTCTTTACTTAATTCTCAAATGCACATAATATTCTCTTTCAAAATCAAGAACATCTATAAAAGAACAAGCATCATAATGTATTTCAAAGTGATGTTTCCAATCTCTCTCTCAGCAGGTTCGTTTTTCCTTTCTTTTTTTCTTTCTCTTTTCTTTCCTCTTTTCCTCCCTTCCTCCCTTCCTCCCTTCCTCCCTTCCTCCCTTCCTCCCTTCCTTCCTTTTTTTTAAATTTTATTTTATACAGAGTGTCTCTGTGCAGCTCTGGCTGTCCTGAAATGCATTATGTGGACTAGACTGGCCTCAAACAAAGATCTACCCGCTTCTGCCTCCTGAATACTGGGATTAAAATGGTGTGCCATCACATCCAGCCTGCAAGCTCGGTTTTTAAGTAATTAAACTAGAAGTTGAGGAAGAGTCATGCACTGTTATTTTAGTGTGATAGTTGAGGGCTAAGTAGGTTGCTGACAGGAGTGGAGGGATATGGGTGACCTTAAGAAAATACCTTTGTCATTTAGTTTATAAATAGATCACACATGTCTTCAGTATCATGCTTTGTTTTTGCTTATGTTGACATACTAACTTTGGGGGTCGTAATTTAACCTCTTTGAAGATCTGTTTTCTTAAATTCTGTGTTATTTTGTGTATAGATTGCTTAGTTTTTTTTTATAAGATCAGTGATACATTGACATGTGGTAATTAGCTATAATCCGTGAATTTTGGGTATTAAAATTTACCACATGATACTTTTAAAAGCAGCACTTAGGTACATTTTATAACGTGGCTCTTCTGTAGATTTTCTGTCTGAGGAGAATGTCTTCTGAAACATACTCATAAGATAAAAGTTTGATAAAAGATAGTTTGTAAAATAAGAATGCTGAGCGAATAACCACATTAATTTATTTTCTTAAACTAACCTGGGAGAAGGATGACATAGGCTCAGACAATATGCAAATTGTTGTATATTGTATTCTGCTTCTGTTGCTTGTTAAGTATTATGCTTCTGGGGAAATTAATGTAATTTTCTTTCCATTATATTTCCTACTGGTGAAACAGATATGCAATTGCCTGAACTTAAGTGCTGAAGATAGCACTTGCCTGGTTCTATTTTTAGTAGTTACATGGCAGCCATTCAGCAGATCCAGTTGCTCAAGTGTGCTTTTGGATAGTTCAGTTTCATGTACTGGCCATATCAGGGCAAGGAGAGGCCATGGGAAAAAATAGTACAGCGTTTGATAATGTCAGCATCTGTCATCCCTGCCAGGGAGACAGTTGAAATGTTTGGGTTACAGCAGTGTCAGCAGATGCCCAGAGTCCAATATGTACTCCGTTCAAAAGGAATACCTGATCTAAGTGCTAGATGTGACATTTCAGAGTGATTGAAAACCCTCCTAGATATGTTAGCTAAACTTAGAAGCAACAGAATCAGTTTTAAATTTTACTTTATAAATGAATAGCCAGCATTTTCTAAGAATTGTAACAAATTCCTAGTTGCTGAAATATTTTTTTAAGAATTACTATAACCTTTCAGACCCGTGGAATAACTAAAATACTGTTGTTCATAATTCATTATGAGCAGAATAATACCCTTTGATATAAGCAAGGATAATACAGACTTTAAAATATTTGACAGTTTGTTACCAATACGTCCTCTTTACTTAGTCATGGACAGCATTTTGTCATTTTTATCCTTCTCTCTCGTGCTTTACATATTAATAGCATTTACATTGGAGACTGAGTTAAGAACTGACAAACGAGAGGCAAGGGCCAAAGAGTTCATTTGTACAGTATAATTTTTCTTTAAAAAATAGCCTTTAAAATTATGGTTTTCTGTAGTGTCAGAAAAGAAGATATAAAACTGAAAATCCTTAGACTTTAATAGGTGATACATTTTACCACAGGTGAAGAATAGCTATTAAAATGGGAGTAAAATCACATTTTTAATGTGATTTTTGTTGCCTTATTTTTCTTATTAGATCTATTGGTCCTGATTTGAGTAATGTGATATACTTAAAGTTCAATTGTGAGGACAGAAAACGGTTTGCTCTGTGTCTCAGTGTTTTGTGCTATCAGTGCTATTCTGTAGTAGTCAAATTTTAATCGTGTGAGTATTCAAACAATCTGGAATGTAGAATTAAAGCAAAAATTAAAATCCATTTCTATGGAATTTTTCCTTTAAGTATAATTAATTTGCACTTGCAAATGACTGGTACTTTTGAAATGGGGATGTTAGTATCTTTGGTGGCCATTTACTTGGCAGTAGGTTACTTCATTGTATGAAGGTCATCCTCCTGGAAAGAATTGCTCCCTTTTGGTGGCCATTACCTACCCAAAATCCATACTTCTTTACATTCCATAGCAGTGTATGTTCATATGGGTACATAAAGAAGTATGTGCTCTGAGTAGGCGCTACTGAGCTGTTTGCTGTGGAAACTTGAAGCATCCCGTTTCCCCCATTTGATAGTGAAACTTTCTGGTTGCTGATATGGAACAGTGATAGATCATGTGCAGAGATTAGCTTATCAGAGACTAGTGTTACAACAAATTTACCTGATCCCATTATGCACTTAGTGTTCTTTGTTCTTGGTGTACATAAGCACTGGGTGCCTCCTGGGTTCTTTTTCAGGAGCTGCAGAGAGTCAGTGGAGTCCTGAGTGTATTCAGAAATGCTAGCACTGAGTTCTTCTCTCAGGCACAGGTTCTTTTTCTTCTTCTGTATAATTTACTTCAAGATCCTATAAACAGATGATAATTAGTTTTGAAATTATTTTTATAAATCAGATACTTTTACTTAAAACTTACTGGAAAGAACAGATTACACTAGAATTGATTTTACAGTTGATGCAGGGTTTGAAAGTTGGGTCATTTTATTGTGTGAGTGAATGAATGTTCACAAATGGTAATTTATTTTCCAGTTAAGAGATAAAAAGTCACTATCATTTGGCAAGTTATTTGTTGTTCTTTTGTTATTAGTTCCTTGCCTGAATTTTGTGCTTGTTTGCATTGAATGAAAATTCAAATGGACATGTAAGTATTTGACTTGTACGAGATTACTTTTCAAAAATGGCTTTTAATATAAAAGAAAATTACTAAAACAATTTAACTTTTTTAAAGTCTCCATTAAAAAACAGAAGCACTTTAGGCTGTGAGACTCTGGATTTTACCTTGAATATTTAGCACAAGAAAAGAAAATTGTGAGTGACCTTTAATCACTGAGTTAGTTCAAAAGGAGACCTCGAGAAAATTTGAGGTTTGGGAAAAATCTAGAAAAGGGAGTCCTGGGAGCTGTGGGGGAGGAGAATTTCTGTGGTTTGTGGAAAAAGCTAGTGCAGCTGTGCTGGCATGAGCAGCAGCCAGCCGTGCAGCTGAGAATTGCCATCCACCGTCATACACGTTTCTGTGGCCTGAATAGTAAACGGGGAGACATTATAGCCTGCTAGGTTTCTGATGAACAATTCTTGATGAGCTTTTTAAAGCTATCATACTCTGGAGGCATTGATGCTGATTTACCGGAAAAGTGAGAACAGTTGAAACAATTGTTTATCTAAAACGTTAAAGACTTAAATCTTTAGTAAGGCAATGTCAGTGGTGGATTGTATAGTCATGAAGTTATCTGTCATACTATTTGAACAATGGCTTTTTAAAAGCTAAATTGTCAAATTGAGCTTTGAAATTAGCCAATGTCCAGATGTAGATTAACAATGAAGATATAAGTCAGTCAATATTAGATAAGCATGCAGAAAGTTGGAAGCATCCTTACAAGTCAGCCTTTGTGCATGGTTACCTGTGAGCTCAGTGTCCTGCGGCATATGCAGGAGGAAGAGGGTCATGCCCTAGTCACCGTCTGCTAATTCAGCACTGCTTTTTGTGAGCTGGGTGAAGTAAGGAGGTGTATAAGTGAACACAGAACCTTACTTGGTAAGATAAATTTAAAAGACAAGTAAATAGATAAAAATCAGATAATCTACTTTTCTCTCCTGCCTTTCCTCAACACACACACACACACACACCTAGACACATTCATGTGTGCGTGCATACACATACACACTAGAATTTAATCAACGTTGGTCATAGGATTTGGATTGTAATATATCAATTATTGCATAGATAGGTAGAGAAAGTGAAGTAATGGGGGAAAGTTGCTACAATGGCCAAGAAAATGTATCTAGTTTTTTTTTAAGTTAGATGAAATGATTTCCAAGAGGGGGAATTGCAGAGGAAGTTAAAGATCAATTAAAAACAACAACAACAACAACAACAAAAAACAAAGCTGCAAATAAAACCCCCAGCACACCTCGCTTCCCCAAGTAGCTATTCACCCTGTTTCCTGTGGCCACCAGAGTACATTGGGTTCTTCTGACGCCTCAGGAAATATCCTGCATCTTTCTTGCTTTGAGATTCTTTTGGGGGAACGGGAGTTTGAATTTCCAGGGTTAATGGTGGATCTGGAGTGAAGCTGTCTTGTCATATCCAGAGGTCAGTCTGCAATCGAGGTCAGGACTTCACATAGTCACCACAGAGGTCAGCTTATAACCACAGCCTAGGCTGTTAGAGCTTTATAGGCAGCTAAGCATTTGAAACATGCACTCCCAGGCAAGCAGGCTCTCTTGTGCCTCTCTCTTCCCTGACCATATTTAGTCAACCATAGCAAAAAATAGTCTCTCAGCTGTCGATTGTCGATCTGGGGACTGAGGAAACTTCTATCTTGCTTTCTGCCTATTGATTGTTCTTCCTGTTGTCCAAACACTGCTTTGTCATTTGTCCTGCCTTTTTTTTTTTTTTTAAAGAACTGCCAAATAAAGTGGTGTCTCATGTTTCCACTTACATTTCCCAGATTCTCCCTGAGCTTGTGCTGAGACTAGGAAAACCTCATGTGGTTGTCACTATACTTAGAAGCACCACAGCGAAAAAGGGAGGGGGCACACAACATTTACCCTGGCTAGTAGCAAGACCGTCTTCAGGCAGATTTGGAGGATGTAAAAATTCCTCTATTGCCAAAATGTTTCATAATCTGACTTTTTGTTGGTTAAAAATATTTTTTTTCTTTTACAATAATGTATTACACAGCTGTTAGCCTATAGGGATTTTGTATAGTTATGTTTAGGGCAGTTATTTCTATAGGTGCTTTAAAGACACAATAAGTAGTACTTGCCTGGAGCCTGAAGTGTGAGTGGGATCGGATCATTAAGGAAAGAGCAGTGTGTAAGGAATCCTGAAATGCTTAGAGCCCTGTCTGCTTTGCTCACTTAGTGAGAACGTGGCAGGAGTATCTTTGAGTAACTGTGTGCTTTGAACAATACACTTACAGGTCCAAAGATGACTTTTAGTGTGAGTTGAACTGTCTTATACCTAAGTCTGAAGTTGACTCCAGTTTTCTAAATAACATTTAGTTATAACCAGCCACAGACTAAAATGGTCATGAATTTGGCATAACTTTGTGGTGTATGTACTGTCCTAAAGACAAAAAATACTTTTGTTCTCAATTTTAATAGTACACTCAGAGTAAATTTCAATATAGACATTTGTTTTTAACCAAAGATGAGCAGTATTAAAACATCAAACCCAGCAAACCCAGGAAGATAAAATTTAAATCTCAAAAACCTAAAAAAAAAAAGTGGACAGGAGAAACCAAGTCCATCTTGTTCTTAATCCAGATGTGTTCTCTGAGCTCAGTCAGGTAGAACTACCTGTTTTCACAGCACCCAGACAGGGGATTGTTCTTGACATTCCTTTGTCTTCAGTGTTAAATTGCTGGAGGTGGGTTAGGGTTTACTATTTTAAAGTATTTTAAAGGAATGCTATAGACTTTTACAAATTTTAGAAAACCCTACTTTTCCTAACTGTTAATTATTCACATTAGAGATGATACACATCAGACTTTAAAATAATTCAATTTTCAGGGTCCTAAATGATCCCACTTTGCTGTTCAGTAGCAGTGAACACGGTAGCATGTTCTGTGCTGGGCTGTGACACTGAAAAGAGAATTCCTGCTCCAGGGCTCAGCAGTCCACCAAAGATCCGGTGTTCTAGTACCCTGCCTGGATGTGTTTTTTCATTCTTTCAGCACAACTTTGAGCTCTGTGGTTTCCATGTGCAGATACTCTTCTGTCTGCAGTTGACACGGCTCCAGAGGCTTGTGTCTGGATGGATGAACTTGTCTTAAGTTCTGTCACGGGTTCTGTACTACCTCTTTACCTTTTATTTAGGGATTCTTAAATTAGCTAAGCAAACATTTATTGAACACCCAGTATAATGCTGTTCTAATATCGTTTTAAAATTAAATGATACTAATATACAAGGCTTCTGTCATTTACCTGCTGTGTTTATTTGAGCAAAAGTTCCCTCTTTAGCTGAAGAAATATATTACAAATAGCATGGCAGGCCCTAGAAATTGACTTAGTGCCATCTGAGCACTACATACCATTGTAGACAGCTGCTTGTCCCCTCTGCTTCTTGGAACTCATGTGTTCGTCATTCAGCAAATGTCTGAGCACTACTGTGTGCCAGGGATTATGCTAGGCACCACTATTAGTTGTTCTGGAACTTAATGCTTCATTGGCACTCTTTACACATGCCTGCTTAGCTGGTCATAAGGTCTTATCTATAAAACATCCACGTCTTTAACCTGTTGTAAAAGAACTAGTTGAGAAACAAAGAAGAGTGTGTCACCAAATCTTAGGGAATCCAAGGAGCAGTTAATTGACTTCCTAAAGATAACTGATCGACACTTATTAAGCTAGGAACAATGTAACTGCATGGCCCCCACAGGTTCTCATTGAACTTAGCTGGAAGTGCTGCAAAGAAGAGCCTGCAACCTCACTTCCAGGTTCTATAGTGTGTTCCTAAATTACCCATTCCATAGAAAGAAAAGGACAGACTGCTCTGATCTGCTCTGATGTATAGAGGTGAGGACCAGGGACCCTTTGTTAATTATCTGTGAGCTTACCTTGCTGACTGGGCCCAAAGATAGTTTTTATCTTTTCAAGATCATGTGATGTTTTGTTTACTTTTCTGAAGTGGTTGATAAGTTTCTAATTGAGCTCTCTGAAGAGGGGGTTTGGAGAGGTGGCTTCTCAGTTAAGAGCACTGGTTGCTTCCCCACATCCCCACATGGCAGCTCACAAACGAACTATCTCCAGTTCCAGGGGATTCAACACCTCACACAGACAACACATGCAGGCAAAACTCCAGTGCCCATAAATAAAAAAAAAAAATCATTTAAAAAAATACTCCTAAAATATATCTCGAGAGAGAAGAAGATCTTAAGAGAAGCTCCAGTGTAGAGTGTGCATTAGCCTGTGTGGACGCGTCTCTTAAAGAGCGGGCGTGGTGACTTGTCAAGAAGGTAATGTAGAAGGAGCCAAGACACACTCCTCCATCCAGGTGTCAAGAGTGTTTGTTGTGTGCATAGTGGGTGAAAGGTGGCGAGATCCCGTGACTCCAGAGGGAGCGTGAGAAGACGTTGATCCCAGGTCAAGAATTAGAACATAGTTTGTGCTCCACAGGCTTCTCAAGCTTCATCCTAAGTAAGAAGTGGAAAACTGTTGTGGCTCAAGCTGTAGGACAGGTATAATTTGTTATTGAGAGCGGACAAAAAAGAACATTAAATAAAATTTAAATTTTTTTTAAAGCATAGATAACTAGAGGCCTAGGATTATAGCTTAGTGGCAGAACTTGTGTAAGGCCCCTCCATCCCTAGCACCACAAAAATGAATAAACAAGCAATAAATTAATCCATACATCATTTTACTTAATTTGCACTTTAAAAAATTGTAATTAGTTTTTAAAGACAGGCTCTTTCTTTACCTTGAGCTTTGACTTTGCTTCTGTCTTTTAAGTGCGATGATTATATCCTGCTTAGTCATGTCCAGCTTCTGTTAGTTTTGACTGTAAATATTTTTTTTGTTTTATTTTTTAAGGATTATATTTTCCCTTTCCTCCCTCCAAACCCTTCCATGTATGCCCATCCACTGTTCTCTTTCCAAATCATGACCTCGTTTCTTTCCTTGTTATATTTGTGTGTGCATGTGTGTATGCACGTGTGTGTATGCTCAGTCTGCATAATGTTACTTGTATGTATATGTGTTAGGGCTGACCGTATGATATTGGATAACCATTTGTTGTGTTCTTTCTCCTGCTGTCAACATCCCTGTGGCTCTTAGGTGAGCTTTCCCCTATCCACATTAGCATGTCTGTTGCTGTTGTCCTTGTTTAGGTCATGTTTAGTAGCCATGTTGATAAGACTTCATGAGTGTAGCTTCTGACATTTCTAGGAGACACAGTTTCACAGCACACATCCCGTTCCTCTGGGTTTTGTCTTCCTCCTCCTTTGAAACAGTTCTGAGCATAAACATTTCTTTACAAGTTAACACCAGTAAACCAAGTGCTGACTTTGCAATGATTGATTTTACCAAACATTAAGTGTTGTTTCATATTCTTTTAAAAGCATACTAAGATAGACTACGTGTGTGTGCGCGTGCGCGCATATATTATCTTAGAGTCAGGGTCTTATATAGCGCAGGCTGGCCTGGCCTGGTACTCACTTTGTAGTTGAGGCTGTCCCTGAACTCCTTTTGCCTCTGCCTCCCAAGGGCTGGGATTAAAGGCACACTACACCATATTGAGCTTTAGACTTATTTTAAGAAGATTTAATTTTTAGGAAGTCATTTATTTATTTATTTATTTATTTATTTATTTATTTATTTATTTATTTATTTCAAGGCAGGGTTTCTCTGTAGCTTTGGAGCCTGTCCTGGAACTAGCTCTTATAGATCAGGCTGGCCTCGAACTCACAGAAATTCGCTTGCCTCTGCCTCCCAAGTGCTGGGATAAAAGGCGTG
>NW_026067944.1:1151196-1183454 GCF_014885135.2 Alexandromys fortis
TCACACGACTAATCGTATACACATATTGTAGTAACTTGTTGCTAGCCCCCTTGCCGATTTGACCTTTTTTTTTTTTTTTTTTTTTTTTTTTTTCCGAGATAAGGTTTCTTTGGAGCCTGTCCTGGAACTAGCTCTTGTAGACCAGGCTGGCCTCGAACTCCCAGAGATCTGCCTGCCTCTGCCTCCCAAGTGCTGGGGATTAAAGGCATGCGCCACCACTGCCCGGCCATTACTATCATTCTTATCAGTGTAGCATAGCTTTGGTTTAATAAGTAATGTTAACACTGAAATTTAGCTTTGCTCAGACTGGCTTTGAACTTGCTGTGTAGGTCAGAATGCGCTTGAACTTCTGGTCGTCTTCCTAAATGCTAGTAGTACAGGTATGTGCCTCTACCCCAGAATTGTGTGCTGTGTGGAGAGCACTGTAATAGTGAACCACTTCTTTACCAACTGGTTGTCTTGTATCGTCTGAACTATGTAACTGACAGTCATCTTGAATAATGGTCCCGTTGCATCATGGCTGGTTTATACTGCCTTTTGGGGATACATTTATTGTTATTTTATGTAGATGGGTTTGGTATATGTCTATGAAACATGTGCATGCAATGTCTGAGGAGGCCAAAAGAGGGCATCAGATTCTCTGGATGTGGAGAGAATTTTGTTAGCTGCCATATGGGTGCTGGGTCTTTTGCGAGGGGTTTAACAACTGAACTCTCTCCAGCCCCTTCCTTACATTGCTTTTAAATAATAACATTTTATTTCTTCTTAAAAGTTGTTTTAGATTTATTTGTGCATATTAGTGTTTCCCTGTATGAATGTTTATGTGCCACATTTGTGCTTGGTGCCAGAGGAAGTCAGAAGAAGCCTGGTGAATTGGGGTGACTGACAGCTCTGAAGCACCATATGGTGCCGGGACTAAACCAGGGTCCTCCGCATGAGCAACATGTGCTCTTCACTGCCGAGCCATTTCTACACCCCCATGACATTTTCTTTTTAATACAGTTTTTCATGGCTACTATATCTTCTAAATTTTGTAGAAAAACTATAAGCTTCTTAAAAAATTTTTTTTCTCAAGTGGTCTGATAGGAAGAGTGGTAGACAGTACACAATAGCATGATATCCAAATGTTTTGTAATGTAGTGTGCCACCAATAACTTTCCATTGATCTGAGTAGAGCTGGGCATGGGGGTTCATGTTTGTAATCCCAGCACTTGGGCGACTGAGGCAGGGAGACTAAAATTCAAGAACAGCCTTGTCTACAAAAGTAGTAGAACTTAAAACAAAAAGCTGATAAAACTTAAAAATTTGGCAGTATTAGTTCTAATTCAGAGGTTCATAGATCCTCCAAAGCTTAATTTATAAAAGCAGTTATTTTTGTCTATTTTTGTGGATGTGCACGTGCACACATGCGTTCAGACATGTGCATGGATACTCCACAATGCACATGTGGAGATCAGAGCAGAGCTTATAGGAGTAGGTTCTCTCCATCCTCCATATGAGTCCCAGGAATGAACTCAAGCAGTTAAGTTCAGCACGAGCTCTTGTATCAGGAACCATCTCACCTGCTCCTTCAAAATCTATTCTTAGACTCTTTGAACTTGCTCCATGGGATTCATAAACTGCCATCAGAGACCTTTGCGTTCTGAGCCCCATGAGGTTCCAGGTCCACTTTAGAGGGTGACACCTCCATGAGTTTTTCGTATATTTTTGTTAGGAAAAGTTGCCTCTGTAGCATTTATGTTCTATGCTCTATTTGGCACATGAGGATTCTTTGTTTAGCTCTCAAATATCAAAAAGCCAAATAAACATTGGGAATGATAACAATTTCTGTCTGTCTGTAGGGACATTTTTTTTTTTTTTTGTTTTAAGAATAAAAGAGCCTCATCATTTGATAACAGGATTTCTTTTGAATATTTTTCTGAAGAAAATGAAATTCATACTATGTAAATGTAAAGATAATGTGAATTTGCCTTGCAGTGCAATGCGTGTTTTACTCTCAAAATTACCAAGACCATGGATTGTGGATGAGAAGAAAGATGATGGTTACACTGCCTTGCACCTGGCTGCTCTGAATAATCATGTGGAAGTGGCTGAACTGTTGGTGCATCAGGTAGGAGAGGCAGCTATGTTTTAACAGATGTAGAGCATTCTAATTCTTTCGTTCATTTTACCAAGTGGACTTTAATAGGTTGCAATAAAACCCACATGATGAGGAAAACCGAAGCAATGTATTCTCTGCCTTTTAACGTTGATTATTTTTGTTTGTTTGCATATAACAGTCTTGCTGTGTAGCCCTGGCTTAGCTAAAACTCAGTATCCTGCCTCAGCCTCTGAGTGCTGAAATTGCAGGTATGCCTCTCTGCCTAACACTGGCTCTCTACCCCCAACCCTTTGCGGTGTAGCGCAAGTGTAGAGGTCAAAAGAAAGTCCTCAGGAAATGATTCCGGCCTTCCATTATGGAGGTCTTGGAGATCTAGCTCAGGACTACAGACTTGGCTGCATCTCGCCAGCCTCTCTCCAACACTGGCTTATACTCTCCCCAGTTTTCACATTTAAATAGGCATAAACAGGATGAGCTAACAGTGATACCTCACGACCAGTCAGACACAAATACATGTAATAAAAACAAACCAGAAATGTGTGTCTTCCAGAATATGGCATAACATACTAGAGTTTCAGAGTTGTGATTAGACTGGTTTTAAGACCTAACAGTTTAGGGGGCTGCAGATGGCTTCACACTTAGAGCACTGGCTTCTTTTCTAGAGGACCTGAGTTCATTTCCAGCACTCACATGGCAGCTCACAACTGGAGTCTGTGACTCCAGTTTCAGGGACTCTTGACACCTTCACACAGAAAACAAACAAATTATTGGAAACCTAGTAGTTCAGGTATATCTTTTGAAGCTTTGATTCTGTTCTTAATTTTGATTTGTTGTGCCAGGCATTATGCTAAGCAAATTTTTGTGCTGTATTTCTTAATCTTAACATAAGCCCTGTGACATAGGTTATACTTTCACACCATCAAGGAACCGAAGAAAAGGGCTAAAGGGTGAAATGCTTACAGAAGTGGTTTAAAAGTGGCAGAGGTTAAGCCAAAAGTGCCTTGGATTCAAAATCAGTTAATTTGTCCTTAGGCCCTTTCCCTTGTGTGGGTATTGGTGGCTTTCAGAGCCAGCTGGCTGGTGGGCTCTTCTGAGCCTGGAGGACTTCCTGCTTTCCCTTTGCACCTTCTCACTGAATGAGAAAGTGAACTGATCAGTCACTAAAATAACTCTGAATTCTATATGGAGACACCATTGCTTTTCAGAGGTATTTACAGTTTGTAGGAATTGCTCTCTCCGTGGATATTGAAAGAGAATCGTGCTCAGCACCACAGTGTGCTTTGTCTGTGAGCTGGCTTGAGTAGTTACTGTAAAGGAAATCCTTATTTTACCCCAGCTGTTCCACTTGTAGTTTGCTGTCTGTCTGTTCTCAGTGTCCATGTGAAAAGAGTCTGAGGAAACAGTAGTCAGCAGTGCTCTGTCCCTTGGGAGTAGCTAACAGTTTTCTTGTTCTTTAATGTTGCCCAGCAGTAACCATTTTAAATGTGTTCATTGTTAGGGAAATGCAAACCTGGATATCCAGAATGTGAACCAGCAAACAGCCCTACACCTTGCTGTTGAACGGCAGCACACCCAGATTGTTAGGGTAAAGTATTTTTTCTTGTTAACCAAACTCATGGTGAGAGCCTTGTGAAAACTGAAATGATACAGTGTTCCACTTCTTAAAGTGACATATTCAAGAACTTAAGACTTTAGGGTAAGGGATTAGTATCTAGTTCAGAGTCTTCATCATATTGTTCTTAGACTTCTGAATTCTCATAACGTTAGTGAGAAAAATTTAAAGTAACAATTTGAATAATTGACATCCCTCTTAATGTGTGTAGTTAACAGTAAAATTAAAAGCTTTGTCTGGGAACTTGCTGCTGCAAATGGGAAATTGAGCTATATATTTTTAGTTTACTAATCTGGTAATTTCAAACAAAATACCCGAAAAAAGTATTTGTTTACATGGTTTTATAGAGCAGTGACTCTTAAAAGTTTGGAGACTGAAGCAGCTACCACAGTGTCTCCTGGAAATGTGCAAGAAAGTTTATTCTTGTACTCTGCCCCAGGCCAGCAGAACTGGACCCTGGGAGGGTCCTTTATTACTTGCTTTTCTCTTTGCTTTGACAAAATAGGGGCAAAAGCAACTTAAGGAAGGGTTTCTTTTGGCTCACAGTCTGAAATGGTGCAGGCTGTCATGGCAGGAATAGGAATGAGGCAGCAGCTGGTCACAGTGTGTCCCCAGTCAGCAAGAAGAGTTGAATGCTGGTGCTCAGTTCAGTGTCTGCCTCCCTCTCCCCTTTCTATTTAGTGTGGAACTCCAGACCTTTGCAAGGTATCACCCACATTCATTGTGGGTCTGTTCTTCTCAGTTAAATCTCTCTAGAAACTTTCTTGGGTATGCTCCTGGGTGATTCCAAATTCAGTCCAGTTGACAGAAAACTAACCAACAATGGTGGGTAAATTCCTGGTTATGCAAGCCTTCCAGGTTATCCTGATACTTACCAAGTTTGAAAAATATGTTCTAGAATGATATTTTACATAACTTTTTAGAACAAAAAAAGAGACAAAGTATGATTTGCCAAGACAAGACTATAGAGTAAGGTTAGTTTCTGTGGATGCTATTGTTTAGAGCTCTTTGATGGTATTTGTAGAAAGGATTAGGAAGATTGTCGAAACACCATAAGGAAAGTCTAAAGTGAGCTTACAGGTTGCTGCACAAGTCACATAATGAGATAGGCAGTAACTCATTTTGCTAAGTGGTTGGATTTTAGCAAACAATGTTTACATTAATTGTTTCTTGAAATTTCGAGCTGTTACTGTAGATTTACTATAGTTTCTTATAGGTGTAGACACTACCCAAATGAGGCATCTTTCCCTCTCTCAGCTTTTGGTCCGTGCAGGTGCTAAGCTAGACATTCAGGATAAGGATGGAGATACCCCTTTGCATGAGGCTTTAAGGCATCATACTTTGTCTCAGCTACGCCAGCTACAAGACATGCAAGATGTGGGGAAAGTAGATGCTGCCTGGGAGCCATCAAAAAACACAGTGAGTAAAGATAATGTTCCCTCACTACCGTTGAAAGCATTTAATCCTTATCTGATCTGCGTTGGATAAAACATTTTATCAGAGTTGTACTTGGGGTTACAAAACTTCACTACTGATCACTACGAAGTGCCTTTGTTCTACATCTTATCAAAAGTTTGGTTCTTTCTAACTTCAGCTTTACAGATAGGGTAGAGTGGGTGTTTGTTATGGTTTGAATTTGAAGTCCCTTAATGCTTGTTCATTTTGACCAGCATTTCATTTGATCAATACCACATGTATTTGAAGAGCTATATGCTCAAATCTTTCTCATTATAATTTTTGAATTCTTTCTTTTCTTTTGGTTTTTATTTTTTGAGGTGTTAGGATTGATCCCAAGGCCTCATGCATGCTAGGGAAGCCCTCTCCCACTTCCCATGTCTTTTGTTTTCTTCTAATTATTCCAAGAATTATTTCTATAATATGAAAAGGAGATATCAGTATGTGATACGTACATATTTTCTTCTGATCTATGATTTGTGTTGCCACTGCCCCTACTGCTGCCTCCTCTTTGTCTTTGGGTGTGGTGGTGACAGTGGAAGATAATAATTGTAATACAATGCTTTGGTATAGCAATGAACATAATTTAGTATTCATTGTTTTTGTATAGAAATGATAGCATAGTCAAGAACTAGACCATGATTGTAATCCCCCACTTAGGAGGCTAAGGCAGGATTTGTGACCAGCATATACTATATAGTGAGTTCCCTGTCAGTCTAGGCTTGAGTGAGACCTTAGCTCAAACAAAAGTTTCCCTATATAATTACATACCGTATGTTTCTAGGCACTGGAGAAACACTATATCCTCTAAGTACAGAGGAAGTCTTTAAGTGCAGATACAGCAGTTCTGTGTATAATGCCTGGTATGTCTGCACCCTTGGTCTTCCTCAGTTAAGGAGGTCCAGACTGGATATTTGATCCTTTTTATGTTCTCCAAAAACTGTTTTTCATTCTTAGAAAGTTGTAAGAGATGGGGCTCCATTTGATCTAGTGTTTCCCCAAGATGCTTCTCTAAATCTAGATGGGCTTGGAAGTCTAATGTCTGATGATGTCATCCTTGTCAGCAGAGCCAAGGATGTCAAGAAAGGAGTTGTGCTCACACGCATGTTTCTGTCCTTCTTTTGGCAGTGGTGTTTTGTGATGAGGTGTCACTGTCTTGCCCAGTTGTCCTCAAACTCTTGATCCTCCTGCCTGACTTTTGAGTGGCTGGGATTATGTATATGAGCACCATGACTGATTTTTTGACAGTGTTCTTAAAGAATGGAATGTCCTTTTTAATGACTTATTTATTTTTGTTTTAAGTGCATTGGGATGAGTTGCTTGCCTGTATGTCTGTATGGAGAGTATCAGAAGCTCTAGAACTAGAGTTACAGACAACATGTGTGAGCTGCCATGTGAGTGCTGGGAACTGAACCAAGTCCTCTGAAAGAGCAGCCAGTGCTCTTAACCACTGAACCATCTCTTTAGCCCAGAGCAGAATGTCTTTCTTAAATATTATTATGTATGGTTTATGTATCCTAAGAAAATTTTGGCCAAATGAAGGTTACTTACTTTTTTTGTTGTTTTATGTTATATAGAAGCTTCTAAGTTTGAGCTCTTCCTTTAAGTTCACTGTTCAAGTGGACCTTTATTTAGAGTATGGCATAGATCAGAGTTCATTTGTCACTCACTGATTGATGTCCAGCTGTCCCTGCGCCATTTGTTGAGTAGTGTCTTTTTCTAATTGAATGTCTGCTGCCTTTATCCAAGATCAGCTAGCTATCTGTGGACGCCTCCTTTTGCATACACCATCTTGTTCTTTTGGTCCATGTTTTTAGCCTTGGGATGCCTGCTCAAATGTCTTGTAGCTTTGGGATTCAGCGTTTGCTCGTGCTGAAATTAGTTAATGGATGTCCTCAAATTTTTTTTTATTGTTTGGTTATTTTAAGCCTTTATACTTCCAAATGAATTTTATTACCATATTGAAAAGTATAAATGAATCTGAGGGCAAAATGTTTGTGAATTTTTGTCTTGCATGGCTTGGGTGTATATTACTAACTCCTTTGTGCCTTCTTTCTTGATCATCATTTAAGATGGAGAAGAGCTTTCTTTCCATAGACTGTTGTAGAAGATCATAAAAGTACTTCAAACAGTGCATGGCTCATTATGGATGCTTAGTGGATCTTGATAGTGATTTTAACAATTTCAGATAACACAATCAGATGCTGATTCATCTCATTAAGTTTTGCCTTGATCCAGAAACATTGAGAGTTAGTTGGTAGCAGCTCCAGAGTAACACTAAATAGGAACAAAAGTAGTTTCTTCTCAGCCAGAACCTGTACTTGAGTTTCTCAGCCATAATCGACCTAACTTTGGGTCTGTGTCTGTCTCTGAATCAGTCATGTAGGAGGCAGGTATCCAACTGGGTTTAACCACTTTGGGTCCACTTGTACACTGCAGAGCCAGTTCTCAAATGTGGAAAATCAAGGAACATGGCGGGTGGGGAGAGATGAGTCCATGTTAGGACTGAAACACACACATATTGTTAGTGATAATTGATGGCAGATTTCCTTAAGGGAAAGTCATGACTCTTTATTTGATTTCAGTTAATAATGGGACTTGGTACCCAGGGGGCAGAAAAGAAGAGTGCAGCATCTATTGCCTGTTTCTTGGCAGCCAATGGTGCCGACCTCAGCATTCGAAATAAGAAGGGTCAATCACCACTGGATCTCTGTCCTGACCCAAGTCTCTGCAAAGCGCTGGCAAAATGTCATAAGGAAAAAGTCAGGTTTGTAGTCTTTCTCATCATGTTACCGAATATTCTATTCATAAGGTGCCGTGTAACTCATAAGGGAGGTCCTGGGACTTGCAGGTGTCCAGATCTCTGCAGTTCTTAGGTCTTTGGGCTGCACTTGAAAGCATTTCCTCTGACCTATGTCTCATTCCATGTTGCGTTCCCCACGTTATGTATATCACTTTATACATGATAAACTTAAAAATCTTTTCTAAACTAGCTTAATCTCCTAGGAATCCTGTGTGCTCTGGGAATTTATAAGGAAAAACCTTACTAGGAAAAGCCTCACCAAATGCTGTGATTGTTACAGTATTTTTCTATGATAATACTCTAGACATTTTACCACAGGGCAGTTTACTCTCATTGAAAGTTCGTAATATTTCTAGCACTTTGCAACAAGAGCTTGGAAACAGTTATCAGCAATGAAGGGTTAAAAGAATGTACAAGTGAGCCAGCCAGCCTGTGGGTTGTGGCATTTCCTGAAGATGATCCTTTCACATACTCCTGTTTTCCTGACAGTCAAGTATGTCAGTTGTTTTAATGAAAATGTCTGGTGTAAATATTTTCTTTACCGAGATAGTCATGCAAAAATTATGCATCTCTGTTTTTGTTTGTTTATTTTTGTTGTTTGTTTGTTTGTTTCTTTTTCGAGACAAGGTTTTTTCTGTGTAACAGTCCTGGCTGACCTGGAACTCACACAGATCTGCCTATCTCTGCCTTCCACGTGCTGGGATTAAAGATGTGCGCCACCACCACCCAGCCACATCTGTTTTTTAATACAAACAATCCTATGAAAATATTCTTGACCTTTATACTTCTTATTACTGGCTATATTGGTAGCTCTCTCTCTTCTTTGGTGTTTTCTCGCCAAGTAGTGGTTGGCGAGGTGTTGGTGTCACACTACCTGGCTGTTACATATACATAGAGAGAGAGGATATTGAAGAATATATTTTAAAGATTCCTTTCAATTATGTCTCTGTCTATGGAGGCAGGAGGTTTCAGATCCGCCTGCAGATGGAGTTGTGGGAGATTATAAACCATCCAATGTGGATGCTGGAAACTGAACTTGGGTTCTCTGAGAGAATGTTATATTTTCTTAATTACTGGGGCATCTTTCCAGCTTTTTTTTTTTAATATAAATGATTGAACTGAGAGCCCATGCTAACTATTGAGCCCAATAAATATACTTTAATATATATATTAAATTTA
Source organism: Alexandromys fortis (assembly GCF_014885135.2). Lineage (NCBI taxonomy): Eukaryota > Metazoa > Chordata > Mammalia > Rodentia > Cricetidae > Alexandromys > Alexandromys fortis. The sequence goes on from NW_026067944.1 coordinate 1,160,347, forward strand.
TATACTTATAAATATATTTATATGTTAAATTTAATATGTTTATATATACTAAATTTATTATATTTATATATATATTTAAAATATATACTTTAAAGTATATTCTTAAGGAACTTAAAATTTTATTACCAGAGTATAAATGCATTTAGAAATAGGCACTTTAATTACCGCAGTCATGATTTTGAACAGTGGAACCTTTATGTGCATTCCTAAGTTCTTGGAACCCGTGTTTACTTTCCATAGCTGTATTAGTTATGCATACATGCATTTTCCTGCCTGTTTCTGCATATTTATGCTATGTAGTCTACCTTTCTGTAGTGTAATTTTATCCTTCTGAACGACACACTCAGTGGACTGTCAGGACAGCAGCCGGAGTGTCTCACTGTCTGTTTTCCTTTGTGAACTCTGGTGGTGCTGTCCTAGTTGATACCACAATATGATGCTAATCGAGGCTTCTGTTTTATTCCTGGGGTAGAAAATGTTCTAAATTAAATTTTACTTATATTAGCTTTTTGCTTTGTTTATTTTGAGACAGAAGCTTAGTCTGTTCCTCTGACTGTCTGACTAAACCCACCATGTAGACCATGTAGACCAGCCTGGCCTAGAATTTAGAGATCTGCCGGCCTCTGCCTCCTGAGTGCTGGGATTCAAGGCCCGAGCCACTACGCCTGGCTCATTAAATTAGTGTTTGCTGGTGTTTTTAGCTGTTTACTAGAAGTTCAACCTTGTTCCTTGAGTCTTCATTTAATTTGAAGATTGACTGGAACTAGAAGAATGTGTGAAGGTGCAGAGAGGTTTATAAGTTTAAGAAAGCTCAAGCATTTAGTACCTTTTTGATCTATTATTTTGAGCAGTAGAGATGTGAAAATGAGCAAATATGAATAGAAAAGGAAATAGAAGAAAGGTTTTATATAATGCTGTTGACATTTGATATTTAATATAATCTGTTTTTTATGTGTACAATGACACTTAGGTTGTTAAAAAATAAACTTTTTAGAGTATTTGGATGGGCTTGATTTGACATACTTTGTTTTATTAGTGGCCAAGTGGGTTCTCGGAGTCCTTCTATGATTAGCAATGATTCTGAAACCTTGGAGGAATGTATGGTGTGCTCAGACATGAAGAGAGATACTCTTTTTGGTCCCTGTGGACACATTGCGACTTGTTCTTTGTGTTCCCCACGTGTCAAGAAATGCCTCATCTGTAAAGAGCAGGTTCAGTCCAGGACAAAGGTAACGAGTCTGATGTGTTGCTCTACCTGCTGTTGACTTCTGTGATTACCATACACATATTAGACTATGTGGTAGTTATTTCACTTTGTTCTTACAAATGAGTTAAATACCGTAATATGTGATTTATACATTTAAAGTGACCAGTTCAGATTTTCCGAGTTGATTTCTAGTTTAACCTTACTGGTAATAGTTTGCCATGGTCATTATTATCACAAAACCATCCATGGATTTTAACTCTAAATTTTTTTTTTTAGCTTATATTTCCTTCTTTACATCTAAAGTATAGTACTTAAAAAATAGTTACTATTTTTCTTTCAAAGCCCTCTAAAACTTAGATACATTGAGTTCTGTTTTGTATTTTATATTATGTAGTTTTCAAATTTGTAGAAAATTTAACAAAATGAGACGTCTAACGAACTCAGTACATTTCCTGGGTTATTAGCAGAGCCTTTGACCATAGGAAAATAGTGACCCCAACTGGTTAAAGAGGAATCAACAGGTTCATTGAAGAAAAATTCTAAAACCAGTATTTAGAGGAAAGGATATTTTTAGACTAATTATTTGGATTGTTTAGTAATTTGGGAAATATAAATACATTTCAAATTAGTACAAACTTTTTGTTGAATTAGGAAATAAAAGTTTTTATTTTAAGTGCTAATAATCAATGTTGAAAGTGTGACTTTGTTAATCCTACTAGAGGCTTGGAGGCCGTCCTCTGCTCAGAGCAAAATGCTTTATTCAGTTGTTCCATTCATGAGAGTAGAACCTGAGGAAGTAAGCATAAGGGAAATTTTGAGTTTAGACTTGTCTTTCAAGTAGGAGATTGTTAGATAATTTGCTCTAATATTTTAAACTTGTACAAATATTAAGTAAGTTATTAGTATTGGAGGTAGCTTTTGAGTTCAAGAATGTCAGAGACCAACCAGATTTTACTGCACTAGACTAGTGCCAAGTATACACACTCCATGTACATCCCTGAGGCTTGGGCTGGAGAGTAAACCTTTATTAAAGCAAGGAAGAAGACAGTGGTTAGTGATGGGTGAGAAGTGGCCATTTCTGGACAATAATACTAAATAAAAGAAAGCTATATATAGCTATGCTGGAAAACAGATGGGAAACTAAGGGCAGTGGTGTGAGCTGCAGGGGAAGGGGAGTCAGTCACGGTTGTTGCAGTACATGACAAAATGTATTTTGTAGATGAGGTCAAATGGAAATTATGAGTAGGTTGTGGAAGACTTTAGGACAAGGGTGAGGAATAACCTAAAAGCTTTGGGCTTCAAGCAGCATGGGAATTGACCAGGTCCCAAAAGGGGGTCTTTTATGGAGAATTCCCTAGATTGAGGTAACATAGGCACCCCTCTTGCACTTTTAGCAATTTACTACTCTGGTAAGGTTTTGTTGTTATTAGTCTTCTCATAACCATTTGTTTTAATACTTGTTTATTAAGATTTCCTTAAAGTTTTTGGAACAAAAAAAGGAAAATTAACATTTAGCTCATTCATTATCCCTGGCCTCAGATTATATGTGTTAGGAGGGAGGGAGCAGCAGAAAGAGTGCATGTTAAGCTAGGGCACCTAAGGATGTGAGAATGAGCAGCCAGGAGGGCAGAGCACATTGGGGTACACTGAGTACACCCCAGAGTACACTGGGGTGGTCAGCTGCTAGGCGGACATGCTTTCTCTGCAGTGTTCACTCTGCTGGTTTTGTTTTCTTTTGCTGTAGATTGAAGAATGTGTGGTGTGCTCTGACAAGAAAGCAGCTGTTCTCTTTCAACCTTGTGGACACATGTGTGCTTGTGAGAGTAAGTAGTAGCTTATTGGGAACCTCCCCAGTGTCATAAAAATAAGAACGAAGTGAAAAATTACGTCTTTGATTGTGTGTGCGCGCATGTGCGTGCTTGTTTGTTTATTGGGTAACCCCTACAGAAAATCTGGACAAGGATTTAGTACCATTTTGGTCTATACTTTAGAGTAATAGAGTATACTGAGTAATTTGAATACTGAAATTCTGTGTTCTGTCAGGCTGAATTTTTTTTAATTTCAGTTATATTACCACAAAAGGATCTCTCTTTCACACACAGTGGAAACCTATTTATAAACCTCCTAGAACATCTAGTCCATCATTTTTTTGCATATAACTTTGGCGCATCTTCATTTGTCTTCATCTTAACATTACCTATCCTGTGTGCCTGCCGGACTCCTCAGGCTCTTACAGCTTCTGTTGTTGGGGGCTATAATTTTGTTCTGTGAACTGTTATGTCAGGAGAAGTTTAAGAAGTCTGTTCTTTGGACAGACATCTTTGAAGCTTGTCTAATGCTTTAGAGCAGTGGCTCTCAACCTTATGCTGAGACCCTTTAACACAGTTCCTTATGTTGTGGTGACCCCAACCACTAAATTTCATTGTTACTTATAACTGTAATTTTGCTACTGTTACTAGTTGCAATGGAAGTATTTGATATGCAACCACTGTGAAATGGTTATTTGGGCCCCAAAGGAGTCTTGAACCACAGGTTGAGAAACACTGCTTTTAAGTCTCTTGGGCCCATTGTTTTGAAGGCCTTGGCTTTTTATATTCTTCTTGAATCTTACAGGATTTGAAATTCTCTTTCCTTTGCTTTTTTTTATGGGGGGGATCTATTTACTTATTAGTGAAAAATCTCAAGTTTAATACCTTGTTTAAATACCTACTTTATATTATAAAATAGGTTAGTTAACAAATATTTGGTTTTATTTTGCTTACTAGAATATCATGCAGATTATATGGTAATCTCATTGGTTTAGATGCCTATCTTAGGATTTTTATTGTTGTGAAAAGACACTGTTACCACAGCTTTTATAAGGGAAAACATTTAATGGGGTGGCTTACAGTTTCAGAGGTTCAGTCCATTATCATCATAGTGGGACATGGTAGGCCCTGGAGCTGAGAGCCCTACATCTTGATCAGCAGGCAACAGGAAGTACACTGGGACATGGACATGGCTTGACCATGTATGAGACTACAAAGCCCACTTTCACAGTGACACACTTCCTCTAACAAGTCCACACCTACTCCAACAAAGTCACACCTCCTTAACTTAGTGCCATTCCCTGTGCCTCCCTTTTTTAAATGTTGGGTTAAATTACATTTTATATTTATTTATTTATTTGTGTATATGTCTATAAGTTGTGTGTGTATGTATGTGTATGTGTGTGTGTGTGTGTGTCCAACATGGTGCATGTGTGGAAGTCAGAGGACTCTTGAGAGAGGAGGTTCTCTCCTTTCACCCTGTGGGTTTTGGAGCTCAAACTCAGATGGTCAAGCTTGACCTACAGGTAATGTTATCCCTTTGCCATCTTATAGGACCCTTGAATACTGATGTTTTTGTTTTAATTTTTGTTTCATTCTGATAGGCAACTAGACAACTAAATAAAGGGTCATGGGTTTGTTCAATTAGCAGTCTACCTCAAATAAATGTTTCTATTTACCAAGGCCTGGTGTAAGGGCTATCATCACCTGTCAGAAGAACACAGAAAGACAGTCTCTTGGTCTTGAGTAGACTTTTGTAGACCAGAGGTTGACAAACTTTTTTTGTTTTTGGCTTTATAGACCACATGGCTTCTGTAGTAACCACTCATTTTCCAACTGCCCAATGTTGTTATCATAGTCCAGAAACAACCACTGAACTAGGATCCAATAAAAACTCATTTAAAAGCTGGGCAGTGGTGGTGCACACCTTTAATCCCAGCATTTGGGAGGCAGGGATAGGCAGGTCTCTTAAGTTGGAGACCAATCTGATCTACAGAGTGAGTTCCAGGACAGCCAGTTCTGTCTACATAGAGAAACCCTGTCTCAAAAAAACCAACAAAAACAAATCAAAAGCTCATTTAAAAGAACAGACTTTTGGGCATTGATTTGTTGATCTTAACCTACTGTAGTCCAGATTACTGACTGTGTGAGCCTTGGCAGATAATTATAGCCATTAGCATTGATTACACAGTTTTTTGAGCCTTTATATTTTATTTCCCCCGAAGGATTTCCAAAAACATTAACATTTTTGCTTTATAATGTACTAGTTTTTATTGAACTTTTAACTCTGTACTAGACATTTTAATCTCTTCTTAAATTCACCATGACTTAACTTTCAGCACAATCATAGTTTATATGAGTTTTCTATGGTTTTTTTTTGTTTGTTTTTTATGGTTCTAAGGATCAGACCTATGGCCTCTTGGCTCTTTAGCAAGCTCTCTGCCTCAATGACATCCCTGGCCCTAAACTTATTTTTTGGAGACAGTATCTTGTTTAGAGACAGTTATTACTTGTAGCCCAGGCTAACCTTGAGCTTTTGGTTCTCCTGCTTTTGCCTCCCAAGTACAGGAACTGAGTATGTGCACCACACTGCCCAGCTTCTAACCATGTGCATAGCCTACCTCCTGAAGAGGATGTGGCTAAGGTGAACAGCCCTTTCTTAAAGAGTATGTGCTAGAGTATTAGTGCAGTGCCCACACCTCAGGATGCCAAGGAGAACTCTTGAGGAGCATAAAGTACTTTCACCAGCCAGAGGAAGGTTTATATCCTTTTTGAAGAGGCTGATGATATTTTTGGACAAAAATATTACCAAACAGTTACAGAAAGTTTGTGTAATTGTCATAAGTTATTTGATTAGTATATGATACATTAATCCTTTAAAAAAAAGTCTGCCCCATACTGAAGACAAATCCCAAACTAGATTTATTAGTCCCTGCCTACTGCATGTTGCATTATCAGGAGTGAGACCATTTATGTTCAAGCCTTGTTATCAGGCTTGATAATGATTCCATACCCAGTGTGCTTCCATTAGGAGGATGTACCCAGCCTGTCCATGCCCATGGTTCCATGTTTTGATAAAGTTTAGTTTATCATTGTGCCTAGAGAGTTTCTTCTCTCTCTCCCTCTCCCTATCTCTCTCTTTTTATCCTTCTTTCTTTTTCACTTGCAGAGACTTTTTATATTTTATTTTATTTTTAGTTTTTGAGACAGGATTTCTCTGTGTAACAGCTCTGGCTGTCCTAGAACTACCATATCAAGAACCCAGAACCTCAGTCCAATGGAAAAATAGCAGAGCCTTCCTTAGAGGACTGAGTGCAGTGTTTACAGTGTGTGCAGATAATGTTCACCATAACTGTGTCCCTTCAGATATTTACAGCCTGGATACGGCAGTCATTGTTCTCATTTTAACTGAATGTATTTCTCTCCATTTTCTAAATCTTAAGATATTTTTTGTTTGTTTATTGGTTTTGTTTTGGATTTTTGAAATAGGATTATAGTTGTATACCACCATTCCTGGCTAAACCTTAAGATTTAGAAATATTGCCGGGTGATGCTGGCTCACACCTTTAATCCCAGCACTCTGTGAGTTTGAAGCCAACCTGCTCTACAGGAACTAGTTCCAGGACAAGCCCCAAAACTACAGAGAAACTCTGTCTTGAAAAAACAACAACAAAACAACAACAACAAAAAAAATTGCTTAAAAAAAAAAATCACTATTTGGATATGTTAGAAAATGTTTTTATAATAGGTTCTTTTTTCCAGCAAACATTTTTCAGTCTTAGGTTAATAACATGATAGTGAGGTAGGATTTTTGTTTATAACTTGTTATAGTTAGAATCTTATATAACTGCTTTAGTATTTGCTTTAGTATATGGTTCACAGAGAAATTAGCAGAAAAAGGCAGTGTTATTTCTGTTGTAGCTAAAGAAGCATCTGTGTTACTCATTTCAGACTGTGCCAGCCTGATGAAAAAATGTGTGCAGTGCCGGGCAGTGGTTGAACGAAGGGTGCCTTTCATCATGTGCTGTGGTGGGAAGAGTTCGGAGGACCCCTCTGATGATGTCTGTGAGTGTCTTCTCTTCCATCTTTACACAGAATTATACTGTGTTACTGCCCTGTTAAACAAGAGCTGGATTGACAGAGGAGCAAGTATAGCTTTTTGATGCTTTTGTTTGTTATAAGAATGTAGAATTACATTTTATTTAGTTTATGGTATGCTTATATAGACTTTCAAAAGGTGTGTGTGCATGTGGGAACATGAAAGCCTTCATATGTGTGCGGAAATCAGGATAATTCTATGGAGTTGGTTCTCTCCTTTAACCTTTCCATGGGTGCTAGGGCTCATACTCAAGTTGCTAGGCTTATAGGGCAGCCCAACACCAAACTTTGGAGGCTTTGTAATATGAAGAACATTTATGTTCTTAAAGAATACTTGCTTTCTGTTTTAAAGCTGAAATACAGTGGCTGTGTTTGTGTGCCCATTTTTGGAGTCAGCTTAATTAAGCATATACTCTACCAATTGGGGCACCAAATTCCAAGTTATTTTTTCTTTTCAGTTTACAAATGTATTCATTTGGTTCCTGTACATAGCAGGCTTACAGGATCAATTAAGTAGGATATATTGTATGGAATAGTAAGTAGAAAAGTGAAAGGTAACTTTCCATTTATTCCTTTTATATCATGGTGCTGATAAATTCAAGTCATTGCTCATGCTTAGCAGGCACTCACCTGCTGGACTTTATTCCAAACGCTTCATAATACGACTGTTTAAAGTTTTATTTATTTATTTTTCTTTAGGTCAGTGTTCTTTTGCTATGAAGGGACACCATGACCACGACATTTTTTTTTTCTCACGATAGGATTTTTCTTTGTAGATCTGGCTGTCCTGGAACTCATTCTGTAGACCAGGCTGGCCTCAAGCTCACACAAATCCTCCTTCCTCTGTCTCTCAAATGCTGGGATTAAAGACATGTGCCACCACACCCAGCAACCATTATAACTCTTAAAAGGAAAGCATTTAATTGGGGTTGACTTACAGTTTGAGAGGACAGTTTACTATCATCATGGTGGGGAGCATGGTGGCATGCAGGCAGACATGATACTGGAGAAGTGATTCAGAATTCTATATCCAGATTCACAGGCAGCAGGAAGAGAGAGAGAGAGAGATTGGGATTGGCTTGGGCTTTTGAAACCTCAGAGCCCACCCCCACAGTGACACACTTTCTCCAACAAGGCCACACCTCCTAATCCCTCTCAAGTAGTGCCACTCCCTGATGACCAAGCATTCAAACATAGGCTCCTATGCGGACCTGATTCACTCACAGTCCTTGCAGTTTATGTAAAGGTGATGGAGAATGGTTTCTTTGATTCTTGGTTTGTAAACATGTTTTGTAAACAGATGAATATGAACATTGCTGCACACACCTCTGACCAAAGCTCTTAGCTTTTTCACAAATAGAGAATAAAATTCCCAGGTATAAGTAGTTCCTGAAATGAAAGGCCAAGAATGTACAGAGAAGGGCATGTAAAATCAAAGAAAGACCTTCTGAATGTTATTGTTAACTATAGAATCTTGGCATAAAGAAAGGAGGGTTGGTCAGACTTGGGTGGATCATGCCTGTAATTCCATTACTCAAGTACCTGCGGATTAACATGAATTTGAGATCAGCCTGAGCAGCAGAGTAAGACTGCTTCAAAATAAACAAACAAATAAACAAAAATTAAGCTGGGTGTGTGGTGGCACATGCTTTTTAAAATTATTAGTTTATTTTTATTTACTGAGTCACTCATACATTGCATTTCAGCTGCAGTTTTTCCTCCTTCCACTCCTCCAAAACCCCTCCCCTTTTCTCCCAGATCTCTTCTGTTTCCCTTCAGAAAAGAACAGCTCTCCTTGGGATAACAACTGAGCACGGGCATAGCAAGTTACAGCAAGACTAGGCACACACCCTCATATCAAGGCTGGACAAGATAACCCAGCAGGAGGAAAAGGGTCCCAAGAGCAGGCAAAAGATTCACATCATCCCCACTCCCACTGTTAGTTCAACAAAAATCAAGCTAAACATTCATACCATGTATGCTAAGAACCTAGTTCAGACCCATTCAGGCCCCATGATTCTTGCTTCAGCCTTTGAGCCCTGTTTAATTGATTCTGTGGGTCATGTTCTTGTGGTGTCCTCTGTTGTCTGGATCCTACAGTTCTTCCTTCATCTCTTTGGTGGAGTCCCCTGAGCTCCTCCTCCTAATATTTGGCTGTAGGTCTCTACATGTGCTGTGACCCATGTTTTTAATCCTGGCACCTGGGAGTCAGAGGCAGGCAGATCTCCGAATTTAAAGCCTGTATACTCTATGTTGTAAATTCCAGGCCAGGCCAGAAGTACATAGTAAGACCTTATTCAAATAATCATTGTCATTTTCATCATCATTGTCATCATTATCATCATTATCCAACATGGTGGATGCTGCCTGTTATCTAAACACTTGGGAGGTAGAGGTGGGAGGATTAGGAGCTCATGACCAGCCTTGCCTATATAGTGAGTTCAAGGCTGGTTTGAGCAACCTGTCTAGTGAGCCCTGTCTAGAAAAAAGAGCAAAAGGAAGGAAAGTAGATCCTTTTTAAAAAAAAATCATCTAAGAGATTAGTTAATACTTCAGTAGTAGCTACTTTGGTATGGTTCCAGTGGCCCGTGAGCAGAGAAAAGGAGTGTGCATGTTTGCCAGAGGAATTGAAATGCAGAAATTCTTGTCACTGCAAACCTCTTTCTCCCTACCTCGCATATTTTTTTTTGGACCAGGTCTTGCTATGTAGCCCAGACTGACATGATGGCAGTATTCCTGCCTTGAGTCTCCTGAACGTCGCAGTAGCAATCATGTGCTACTGTCTCAGACTTTCTCTATTTCTTTTTTTTTTTAATTATGTATATGTAGTAAGGGGGCTGCTTGTTTGGTTCCTGGATGCCCAGCTAGATTAGACCTGAAATAATCGCACAGAAACTGTATTATTTAAAACACTGCTTGGCCCCTTAGCCCTAGCTTCTTATTGGCTAACTCGTACATCTTAATTTAACCCATTTCTATTAATATGTGTATTGCCACATGGCAGTGGCTTACTAGCAAAGTTTCAGCATGTCTGATTCTGGCGGCTCCATGGTGGCTCTCTGACTCTGCCTTCCTTTTTGCCAGCATTCAGCTTAGTTTTCCTTGCCTAGCTAAGTTCTGCCCTGCCATAGGTCCAAAGCAGTTTCTTTATTCATTAATGGTAATCACAGTATACAGAGGGGACTCGCACATCATGTATAAGTATGTGTATGTGCAGGTAGGTACCCAAGCACAAAGGCCCAAGACATTGATTTCCTTGGAGTTGGATTTACAGGTAGTTGTGAGTCATCAGATATGGGTGCTGAGAACTAAACTGTAGTTCTCTGCAATGTCATTGTGATATCTTGGCCACTGAGTACTCTCTCTAGCCCCTATTTCTGCTAGGGTTTCTATTGCTGTGAGGAGACACCATGACCATGGCAACTCGTATAAAGGCAAACATTTCACTGTGGAAGCTTGCTTACATTTCAGAGGTTTAGTCCATTGTCTTTATGGTGGGTTATGGCAGCATTCAGGTAGACATGATGCTGGTTACATTCTTGATCAGAAGGCAACAGGGAGTTAACTGAGACACTGGGCAGTTGCTTGAGCATAGGAAACCTCAAAAGCCTGCCCTCACAGTGACCCACTTCCTCCAACAATGCCACATGTCCTAATAGTGCCACTCCCTATGAGATTATGAGGGCCAATTACATTCACACTACCACACCCACCCAAGCCTAATTCCTCTTATGATTATAAATGAGTGTTATCTGAATTTCACTACTGTGTCTTTGTCTCTCCATATGTAATGTTAGCTCCCTCCACCCCTTCTGTTATAGAATTTACAGAGCTCAGGGCCTTGCACATGGTGTGTAAGCATTCTACCACCAGTTGTCTAGCTCCATGGGTTTGAAGGGTTTTGTTCTGTTGGTTTTTTTTTTTTTTTTTGGAGGGGGTTTGTGTGTGTGTGTGTGTATTTGTTTGTTTGTTTTTGTTTTGTTTTATTTTGGTTTTCAAGATAGGGTTTCCCTGTGTAGCCCTGAAACTCACTCTATAGACCAGGCTGTCCTTGTACTCAGAGATCTACCTGCCTCTGCCTCCCAAGTTCTGGGATTAATAAAAACATCACTGCCCAATTCAGTTTTTTTTTTTTTAGTAACTAAAATTATAGAAATATGTCATTATGTCAAACAGTAATAACTAAGAAGGTGTTTCTTAAATTCTAGCAAGTGGGACTATTCCAGTGCTGCAGAAGGACAAAGACAACACCAATGTCAATGCAGATGTACAGAAGCTGCAGCAGCAGTTGCAGGACATCAAGGAGCAGGTAATGATTGCGTCCTGCCACCCAGTGCTTCTTACTATGCCACTTAACACATGTCTACTTGGCTACTGGCCTTTTCTGTAATAGTCATGGTTTGTGATAGTAGGTCACAAAACAATGAGGTTTAGTTAGACATTTTCCAGAACAGGAAACACACACAGGTGCCAATAAACATGCTGGAAAAAAGCCTAAAAATCACACTGAACTAGTTTGTCACGTAGAAGGCAGATACACCAGCAGATTCCTATGCTGCTGCTGGGCAGAGATGCTCCTAACCCCACAGAGGAGAGCACAGTCGTCTAATGAACCTAGCAGATCTGGTGGAAATCAAAGTGTTAAAACCTGGGTAGTGTGATTTTTCTCTGCTGAGAAGAAGCAAAGGGGAAGTTTCTGGAGTCTGTTGCAGGGTTATAGGTTGTGAATTTCTGTGGCTTGTGTACATTTCTATATGTTTATTTCAGTAGAAAATTAAAATGTGTATATGTATGTGTTTATGTAGAAAAACAAGGGAAAAATAAGTGCAAAATTCAGATTGGTGTTCATCATTGAGAGTTGGATAGAGGGAAGAGGGGAGGGTATTGGAAGGGACTTGAGAAGTGAAGAGTAGCATTTCATACATCAAACTGGGTATTGTTACATTGTTATTTCCATTTTATACAATATCAACGAAGTACTCTTATATCCTTGATATTTATCAAAGCAAGAAGATAAGAACAGGTGTATACTAGGTGACACCACAAGTCTTGAGCCAGGTGTAGTGGTACACTCCTGACCCTTAAACTCAGGAGGTCGAGTCGAAGACCAGAGAAACCTTGTCGCACAGACAACACAGCAGAAAGAATAGTAAATCATATCCTTTGCTTTGACACAGCGATTTAATTGCTTCAAAGATTTGAACAGCAGGAGTATGGTCTGAGGTTGGCAATCACACCCCTATTGCCAGCCAATAGCAGTCTTTAATAGCAAGTTTACTTTCTGAATTTACCAGATTTAATCAATAGAGTAATGATTCTCAACCTTCCTTAATGCTGCAACCCTTTTATTACAGTTTCTCATGTTATGTTGACCCCCCCAACCATAAAGTAACTTGGTTGCCAATTCATGACTATAATTTTACTACTGTTATGAATTGTAATGTAAATATCCGTTATGCAGGATAACTAATGTGTAACCCTTGTGAAAAAGTTGTTCCACCCCCAAAGGTGTTTGCAACCACAGGTTGAGAATCACTGCAATAGAGGGTGGCCCATCATCACATGATAGCTAGTTTAAAACGGAATGTGTACATGTCTGAAGAGAGAAAAGCCTTTTCATTGAGCTGTTTTTATAATTGTTATATAGTGACTACGTAAAGATAAATAAGAATTTAGAGGTTTTTTTCCTCTCATTTGTCTTTTTCCCCCTTCCTTTTACATATGTTTGTATAATGTCTGTCCATGTTTGAATGTATGTAGGTACACATATGGCATGTATATATACATTTATATGGAGGGCCCAGGTTGACAAATGTTTTCCCTGATATCTCTGCCTTCCATGTGGAGGCAGGCGCTTTCCTGAATGTGGACCTACCTCACTGGTTTGGCCAGGGTGGCTAGTCAGTGTGCTCCAAGGAGTCCGTGACTCCGCCTCCTGTATGCTGGGATTACATGTGAGCCCATGTCCTTACCTGGATTTGACATGGGTTCTGGGGATCTGAACTCTGATCCTCACTTACCTGGCAAGTGCCTTCCTTACTTGTTGAACCAGCTACTTGGCCCTTGTTTGTCTTTAGTTAGTTAGCATACAGAGTAATGGGTTTCATTATGACATTTATATAAATACATGTTGTCTTTTGTTCTTACTTGTCACACACAGCCTCACTAGTCAACCTTCCTTTTGTTGGGTATCCCCACCACCACTCCCCATTAGGCTAAGCTTTCGTGTTCCATTGTTCATTGCACTCTTACCCCCTGCTTCTGCCTTCATATATATCACTCCCCTCTCATATTTCTTTCTGCTTCCAATAAATATGGATATACATAAGCATTTGTAGAAATTTAAATCTAGATTCTGCATATGAGAAATATGGTGATATTTGGCTTCTGAGGCTGACTTATTTCATGTAACATGATTTCCAGCTCCTTCCATTTTTCTACCAACATCATGATTTCATTCTTCTTTATGACTGAATTCCATTTTGTATATGTACTATGTTTTCTACCTGTTGATGTACATTTAGGCTGGTTCCATTTGTTGTGAATAGTACAGCAATGAGCGTGGGTCTTGCAAGTATCTGTGTTACACTCAGTTCTTGAAAATGGAATGGAATGAAGCTATTTTAATGCCACTAAATGGGTGGGCTTACTTTCTAAAAATCCAAAGATGTGACCCCCCCCCCATTTTTCTTTATTGAAACTGCAAGATAGATGATTGTAGCAGTTTGTTTGGATAGGATTATGTTTAACAATTTACAGCACTTTTTACCCCTAGTGGTCTGTGGTATCATCATCAAAGCTACATTCTCATAGACTGGAAGGTCCTCATTTGGTAATCCAGCCATTCCTAGCCTGTACTATTTGTTTTATATACTACCTTTATACTGTTTTGGAAGAATAGCTAGTATCTATTTTGTATGGATGACATTAAAATAACTTTTTGTTTGTTTGTTTGTTTTATTTGTTTTGAGACAGGGTTTCTCTATAGCTTTTGAGCCTGTCCCGGAACTCACTTTGTTGACCAGATTGGCCTAAAATTCACAGAGATCCGCCTGCCTCTGCCTCCCTAGTACTGGTATTATAGGCACCTATATCAAACCGCCTGGCTATAATAACTATTTTTGAACATCTGATTTTTAAATAAACTATTTTTGAGTTTGGCGTGGTGGTGCACAACTTTAATTCTAGTACTTGGACCAACCAAGACCTAGTCTCAAATCCCCCTCAAACACGCATATGCTCTCTGTCTCTCTGTTTCTCTCTCTCTCTCTCTCTCTCTCTCTCTCTCTCTCTCTCTCTCTCTCACACACACACACACACACACACACACACACACACACACACTAAAAAACTTATTCTGTATTTGACTAAAACCAGAAGAGAAAATGAATGATATAAAAGAGGTGTCATATTGCACTTAAGGTAGAAAATGGCCCATGTTTACCCATTGTCTCATTTCATTTCAGACAATGTGCCCTGTGTGTTTGGATCGTCTGAAGAACATGATTTTCCTCTGTGGCCACGGAACATGCCAGCTCTGTGGAGACCGAATGAGCGAATGCCCAATTTGTCGCAAGGCAATTGAACGGAGGATCCTTTTGTATTGACTAAGAGACACAGTGTGTTGTTAGTTGAAGTATGTGATCATGAGATCTTAGTAGGTTCTAAAGCTAATGGGAAGTTTAATATAATGGGCTAATTTGAAATTTCATAATTTTGTATTAGAATGTAATTAGACTGTATATGTACCACCATCACAACGAAAACATACAGTGTTTGAAATTGCTGATGTGTGTGTGTGTGTGTCTGTCTGTCTGTCTTGTCTGCCTGTCTATCTGTTTTCCTCTTAAATTTGGAACATCAAATACATGGTAATTCATAAAAATTTTGTTTTTGGCTTTAAAGGGAAAATCCTTGAAGGACCTCCTTTCACATTTGTTTTTATTGTGAAAAACAATAAAATTTCTTTTTAAATTTATACATATGCTACACCTTAAAAGAGAGAAGGTCAATATTCCTTCAGGATTTTGTTTGTCATGATTTCACATGGTGAGATGACACAGCTATTCCAAAAAGTCCTACGTAAGGTGAGTGGGCAAGTAAAACTATGTCATACGTGTTAAATGATAAAAGTATAGCAGAGATGCCACGTGGCCGAGGCAGTACTGAAGGATTTCAAAATAATTAGAAATTACCCAGATGATAGCTTTAGAAGTAAGTAACTGGAAGTATGTGCTAAGAGAATGATGACTACCTTATTTTATAGAATAAAAAGGAAAATTGACTAGATTAAATAAATGACCAGTTTCAAAATTAGCAGTATACATGAAAAGGAAAAACAAAATTTTAGCAAGAATTGAAGGCTGGTACAGAACGATGCAAGCACACATCCTGCCTGACCGTGAGCACTGCACTCCTTGTATTAGCTTGTCACTGTTTGGACCAGCCATTTGCAGAAAAAAAGCCTATGAAAAAAGTAATTTTCATTTTCCCTGACAACTGACCTGGGCTTGATCTAATCAGGGCACACACACCATCCTGTTTGTGCCTCTGAGATCTGCTCAGCAGGCTGGTGAATTGTTAGAGACAACAATCTTTTCTTCTGTGCCTGTTATTCCGACAGTGTTATGGATTCTATCTTCATCAAAAGCCTTACTTCTACTCTTCTACTCTCTCAGATAGTAATTTTTGCTATAAAGAACATAATTTTTCTTTATACCTGAAGATGAATATTCTTTAAACTGCCAACAATAACTAAGATACAATAAATAGCTTAATATCAGATGCTTAGAAAAGGGTGCAGGGGCATTTATGGAAAAGCATGTGATTACATGTAGATTTGGTAGGGGGATTAAACATTTTATCCCCTTTAATGGGTAATTTTTGTATCTAGCTTAAATGTATGTGTGTTTCAAGATTCCTTACTGCTAGATTATAAAAAAAAATACCAGCTGTTTACAGTAGTGTCTACTATAGACTGTGTATAAGTATATATTCTTTTAGTGTTCTTTAGGGATAGATTTTTCCTACATTGAATCTGCCTAGCTTATTTCTGTTTTTCTGCTCTAGCAACTAAATGTGGGCAAGCAGAGTGTCCAGCCTGGTTGCACTTTGTTGCTGGTGGTTTACCTGCCACTGCCTTTGCCAGGCCTTATGGTGTGCTGGCTGTGTTGCAGACTCAACAGTCCCATATCCATGTTTAGCTGAGGAACTGCTATGTTTTCTCTTTTGATTTTGAGATAGTGTCTCACTATGTATTCCAAGTTGGCCTGGAACTTACTGTATAGCTCAGACTGGCCTCCATCTCATGATCTTCCTGCCTCTGCCTTCCAATTGTGGGATTATAGGATGGGGACCCCACTATGTCCAACATACTGTTAATCATTTTGGACAGTACACTTTTTGTTAGTTTCAAATTAGGAATGTTTTATTGTGACTCTATCTAGCTACATAGTTGGGAACCAGTGAGGTCATTTTCTAAGTATAATTTGAAGTTAAAAAAAGATACATCTGATGATATAGTGTTTACATACAGAGACATTGTCTTCATGCAGACTTGGAAATAGCAGAAGTGAGGATCTTCCTTGCCTTGGGCTGCCCATTGGATGATGAAGGATGGCTGCTGCATACAGCCTGCCAATCCAAGGACCTGGGGCCACAGCTGCATCTCATTTAAGTCTTTTTCTTCTGTCCCTTGAGCTGCAGTGATAAAGCCTGTGTTTGTAGGGGTAGACCTTCCTGCTAGCTCCTAACTGTCTCCTCCATGGTAGAGCACAACACACTAACTTCTATGAGAGAAGCCATAAAGTGTCTATTGTTGGGACCTTTGGATTTCTCTTTGTCACTTGGCTGTTTATTTTACGAATAGAAGATGTTCTTCTATTCATGTCTTGGGGCACCTAAAATTATTGTAAATTTGCTTGGATTTGCAAGAACAAGGACTAAATCACGCCAGTGACTTTCCTCCTCATTCTCTGAAGCTGCTACCTCTTACTTAGTCTCTTCGTAGTACTTGCCATTCGGTATCTCTTCTCCCTGTTGTTCAGCCCTGCCCCAGAGCAACTCTGACTTCCCTTTTACAATGACATGCATTCATGTTTGTTTTTTTTTTTTTTTTAAAGCATTGGTCTTTAGGGCCTTGATAGGAAAAATAAAAGGTCAGTGTCTTAGCACACTTAAGAGTTCACACTGTAGTTGTTTGTGTCATTTGTGGACAAAACCAGGGTCCTGAGGCACCATTAGTGTTCCTGCAGGTGTTTCAAGGGAAGCAGTATTGGGAATCCTGTTCTATACCTCTCGCCTCACCACGTTTTCTCCTTCGCTCTGAATACATACAGCTTTCCGGATGGTGCTAGCACAGTTGCACTTGTTCACATAGGTTGACATCTTATCTGTGCTGTAGACATACATAATTTTATTGGGAGCAAGGTTTTCAAGAGAGATAGTTTTATATTAGTATAAGAGTATTAAACTAGGCAAGTGTTTAGTTGCCCGAATTATGCTTAAGGTATTTGTAATTTAATAATGGCAAATTAAGCGGAAGTCTACTGAAACATAAAATTAACTGGAAATAACTTCCTAAACTTATATTTTTGCTGATTTTAGTCTGCAATAGCATTTTATTTTAGAATGCTGAAATGCATGCTGCTTAAGATTTGTCTAATTCAAAACTCAAACCTTGCTGGGTCATTTTTAAACATGGGAACATCTTGGCTAGTCATACGTTGCCTGGTGGATGTTCTTTGTTTATTTTGAATTCTGGACACTTTTGAACTAGGCATAGTTAAACTTGTGAATAGGACAGAGCTGGCTGGAGCAAAGCTGGTGCCGTACTCAAATAGGAAACATACAGTAACCCCAGAGAAAAGGAGTATTCTGTGCAACTTACTGCAGCCGTGGTGGAGAGGGTATGTTTAACTAAACATAAAAGGCATCTATTAGGTCAGATTTCATGCGTCTTGACAGTTATTTTATAAATTACAGATTTTAATACAGCTTGCTTTTTTTAATGTCTAAAAACATCCTTTTAAAGTGTCTGGAATGTTTATAGTAATTTTTATAAAAAACGGACTCACATGACACATGTTTTGGAATTTTTTTAAATTGCAGTAAGAACCACATATCATACGGTTTGTTATCCTGCCTGCTTCTAAATGTGCAATTCAGGGTGTCACTTCCGCTCACTTGGTTGGGAAACAGGTTGATCCTGCACAGTTGGAATGCCACACCCACCATCTACTCCCTTCTTCCTTTCCTTTGTGCAGTGGTTCTGAGAACAGAGAGAGCTAGCATTTATGTTTGCAAGATCCAAACTTAGGTAGATAGCAGGTTTCTGACATTTGAGGGAAGGGCGGCTCTCTCTCCATAATTGTTACTTCTACATGTATGTTAATTGAAAGTGTTTATAACTTCATTGTGAGTCAAAGGGGGCAAATACATTTAAGTATGAGAAATAAGTTAGCTTTGGTTTTGTACTAATTGGGAAGGAAATAGATTTTCATACGTAATTTGTGCCTTGTTAAGTCTCACTCATCATTGAGTCTTACCTGTCAAAGTTTCAGAATACATTTTTCTTTCAAAATGTCGCCTAATTTAACTTGTTTGACTGTCACATAGGAATGCTTACTTACATTACTTGATAATCGTGTAATACCTTTTGACTTTAACACACACACACACACAATCGCAGTATTGATAATTACGGTTGTATGTTTTTAAACATTAAGTGTGAGGAAGCTGTTTAATGTTGTTTTGTGCATATGTTACTTTACAATGAAGAACTCCTTTGCACTGAGCTTCAGTGGCTGATTTAGTAGCTTGTAGTGGGGTCAAATCACAGCATAAAAATATGAGTGGATAGTTAATAAAGTTAAGTTGCTATTTTCACATTTTCTACCTCCTTTTCTATCAGAATATTGCCCCCCAACCCTGGCATCTCATCTTGTTTGTGGGTAAAACGGAAGTAACCTGAGGTTAAAGTTAGATTTTCTGTTTTTGAGAACTTAAGCAATAGGTACAGGAAAAGGGACCTGTTGCATTAATTTGGTGCCTGAATCTAAAAGTATGAATTTCTGTGTGCAAATTGTCTAAGAAGGCTAATAGTGCTGAGGATTTGAATTGACCTGTATAGTTTTTTGGCTTTTATCTCATGAACATGGCTTCTTTCCTCAAAAGCAAAGTGGTCTTCTAATTTTTTTATGAAATAAGCAAATACGCCATTTTGTCTTGAGTGTACAGTTTCAGGAAGCTACTGAAAGTTCTGACTCAGGGCTTTTTAACAGTTTAAGCAATTATTAATATATTTTGGAAACTCCATCTGCATAATTTTTCAGTGCCTTGAAAGAATTACTAACTTGGCAACACTTAAAACCTTGTAGTAGGCAACTTTTAGTGCACTGGGTCATGATGTGGATGTTCCTAATCACAGAGCTAAACACGCGCGACAGCGGCTCTGCATGCACACACAATACCCACGTTCCTGTCATACGGCCAAGTGTGCGGCAAGTGGCTCTGCTTGTGTGCTGGGTTTGCATAATTCTTTAAGGGAAGTGTTCTACATTTGCACTTGATACCTGGCTTTTGCTTCTGTTTTTTTTTTTTTTTTTTTAAAGTGATTATTCAAGGCCGTGGCACTGTTTGGGACAAAAGAATAGTGTTTGCTGAGTGTGCAGTCACCTTAATAACTGTTGGGGAAAGGGGAGAACACACTTGGTGTCTGGGACAAAAGAATAGTGTTTGCTGAGTGTGCAAAGTCACCTTAGTAACTGTTGGGGAAAGGGAGAACACACTTGGTGTCTGGGACAAAAGAATAGTGTTTGCTGAGTGTGCAGTCACCTTAATAACTGTTGGGGAAAGGGGAGAACACACTTGGTGTCTGGGACAAAAGAATAGTGTTTGCTGAGTGTGCAGTCACCTTAATAACTGTTGGGGAAAGGGAGGAGCACACTTGGTGTCTGGGAAGCAGATCATCTTCCTCTCAAGTGGAAACCAGACCAGGCCAAACCCTTTGTTTAGTGGTTCAGGTAAAAACATTAGTGAAAATGAAATCATGAATTGCATGTCATTCTTAATGCTGATATGTAGACTAAATGCACGTTTTTCTGTCTTCTTCAGTATATGTCTGCCATTCCAAGTACAGTATATTCAAAAAGGAGAAAGCAGGTGACTCAGAAGTGTTTTGCTTTGTATTTTCTCCAATTCTTCTTAGCTTTCAATGTTGGAATAAATTTAAATCTTGTTTATGGATAAAATTTCTGTATGGAAAATTATTCTTGCTTATTAGTTTTGTTTAAAAAGTGCTTAGTAGTAACTAAGCTTTTTAAAATAAACGCAAACATTTACCATTAATAAAACCTGTGGTGTCATATGTTTTTCTCTGACTTTTGTTGGAAACTATTTTTAATAGTAATAGAAATGAATTTTTATTTTTAAGGCATTTGAAAGCAAATTTCAGTACATCAAAAACTCCTAGTTTTGGAAAGAAAATTACCATATCTTTAGAAACAAGGACGTCTCTCTCCAAGTCAGTATAGGAAGTAAGCACCCACATCTAGAAGGCTCCCATTATGAGGCTCACATGGCAGGAGCCTCTATTCAAGGATCAAAGAAGCTTTAATATTTTAATACCTATGTCTTCGGGATTAAAATGTATTTGGAAAGCAGCCTGAATAGAATAGGCTTGATCAAAGAAAACCAGGCAGGAAGACTTAGCTTGTTTCTCTCTATATATTTTAAAAGCTCATTCCTCTTTAGAAGTCAGGTGTGTCTGTATACACATTAATTTTTAGAAGGTTTGTATTTTACAGCAATGAAGTGTCTCCCCTTTTCAGTGTTTTGTGAGTAACCAGTCATTGAATAGTTTCGGGGTATCTTACTTTTAAAGTTGCTAGATGCAATTGTTTGTGACATTGTTGAGAAGTTTTCCGATTCCAGTTTTAAAAGATATGTATCCCAGATGTCTAAGAAAAATTCATCAGAAACAGAATCTTTTGTTTACTTGGTAAAAACACATGTGTTACAACTTTAGAACTGAATTTATTTTGGATAAGCTCTAATTGTATTTTGTGTTTATTTCTATTACTGTATAAGTAGCTATCGCATGGTAATATTTTTATTAAATTGAAACTATAGATTTAAGAATAAAGACATTTTAGAAAATCTACTTTATATTTTTATCACTGACAGTTTATTCATCACTATTTTATAGCACAACACTTCTCTGACTTTGGATGATGCTTCATAGAGGAGCAGTAGTTGAGGAGATGCAGTGAAGCGTGAGGTTCCTGTAGAGCAAGCATTTGGCTAGGAGTTTCCCTGTTTATAGCCAAACTAATAACTGATGAGCACACTTTCATTTTCATGAGAACCAACAACAATAATATTAAAGATAGATGTAGGAAGTAAGTGTACGACCACATCCGTAACAAAAACCGTTAGTAAATGGATGGCGCGGGCCAAGGAGACTGGTTGATGGTACTGCTGCTGTATTATACCCTGAGGAGATGCTTTTGGTGTGCTCTGGATAGACCCCTGCATTCACAGAACAACATTCTAAAAGACAGAATTTTAAAAACAATATAAATGTTATTTTCACCTCTCATCAATTAGTATTTATATTGAGCAGAATTGTTAAAATTTAGAAAGTGCTCTTAAGGTGAAGTTGACCCTTGCTTAACAAAGACAACCAGTCAAGGCGAGCCTTTAGTTTCTGACTATAACACAAGAAAACCATTGGGGCAGGAGATGGCTCAGAGGTTAAGAGCACTGGCTGATCTTCTGGAGGTCCTGAGTTCAATTCCCAGCAACCACTTGGTGGCTCACAACCATCTGTAATGAGATCTGGTGCCCTCTTCTGGCCTGCAGGCATACAAGGAGGCTGAACAACTGAACAATGTGTACATAATAAATAATTTTTTTAAACCATTGTTTAAAATTCTTCTGCGGAGACACCCAGAAGTAGACTCCTGGGAGCCATTGGTGGGTGAAGTACTGCAGGCTTAATCTGGACACATCTAAAAGGTGGAAATTTAAGGGAGGGTGTACCATGTGGTTGAGCTGAAGGCCACCAGTTCTGGCCTCAGTGGTAGAGCACTTGACTGCTGTCCATATGAACCCAATTCAGTCCCCAACACTGGAAGAAGAAAAAGAGAAAACATACCAGTAGTCAACTGGATGTAATTGATGTCTACAGAATAATTCACTACCAACAGCAGAATATACATAATTCTCACGTTTACATAGGACATTTAATTTAGTAAGGGAGATGACATTTGGCACCTTCAAATATGCTTACTCTTAAAAGAATGATAACCATATTCTCCCAGACCACAATGGAATTAAGCTAGACATCTAGAGCGATGGCTTTAAAAAGCTCAGTTATTAAGTTGGTGACAAAGCTACACCCAGAGGTCAAAGAAATCTCAAGAAGTAGAGGCTATTTTGGACACTGGGTGTGGTGACTACACAACTTAGGAGGAAGAATCACAAAGATCTTAAGTTAGGGGCTGGCTGGGTGATCGGTCCACACAGGAACGTGCACAGATGCGGTGAAAGCAGCCCTTGGGAAGAAAGTTATGGCATGGAGTGTATAGTAGAGAAGAACTCATCAAGCCCTCTTTAGAAAATTAGAAGAGGAACAAAATCAATCAAAAAGAATAAAAAGAAATACAAATGTGAGCAGAGAATGGAAGGAAAAAGAAAACAAAACTGTAAATAGGAACTTACTGGAGGAAAACTAATTAAGAGTCAAACCTTGATCAAGTAAAGAGATTAGCCAGGCTAATAAGCAATTAAAAGGCAGGGATTGTTGGCACCAGAAGTAAAAGCAGTGGACATTATAAATAATATGAAAGTCAGTGATGGTATGTACATCCTGGCATTTCACAGTAGAGGCAGAAGAATTGGTAATCTTCAGT
Source organism: Alexandromys fortis (assembly GCF_014885135.2). Taxonomy (NCBI): domain Eukaryota; kingdom Metazoa; phylum Chordata; class Mammalia; order Rodentia; family Cricetidae; genus Alexandromys; species Alexandromys fortis. Next base: position 1,183,374 of record NW_026067944.1, read on the forward strand.
TATCCTCAACTGCAATGAGTTCAAGCCCGCCTGAGCTACATGAGACCCAATTTAAAGTGAAAATAGTATGAACTATCCCTG
>NW_026067944.1:1184100-1196151 GCF_014885135.2 Alexandromys fortis
CCCCCAGCTTATTTTAGGAATATTGGCAAAGTGATTTTTTTTTTTTTTTTTGAGACAGGGTTTCTCTGTGTAGCCTGGTTGTCCTGGAATGAACTCTGTATACCAAGCTGGCTGTGAACTCACAGAATTCACCTGCCTCTTTTTTGCAGTGCTGGGATTAAAGGCGTGCACCACCACCTTGTGGTATGATTGAGCATACTTTGGGTATATGCCCAAGAGTGGTATTGCTGGGTCTTGAGGAAGGTTGTTTCCTAATTTTCTGAGAAACCGTCACACTGACATCCAAAGGGGCTGTACCAGCTTGCATTCCCACCAGCAATGCAGAAGTGTTCCCCTTACTCCACATCCTCTCCAGCATAAGTTGTCATCAGTGTTTTTGATCCTGGCCATTCTTCCAGGTGTAAGATGGTATCTCAGAGCTGTTTTGATTTGCATTTCCTTAAGTATCTTTCAGCCATTTGAGATTGCTCTGTTGAGAATTCTCTGTTTAAGTTTTGATGTCTAGTTTCTTGAGTTCTTTGTCTATTTTGGAGATCAGTTCTCTGTGAGATGTGATGATTTTTATTTATTTATTTATTTATTTATTTATTTATTTATTTTTTTACTACATAGACCATCTGGGGTTTTATTTTGATTTTCCACTATGACTCTAATGGTTGGAGAAGTGCTGCCCATGGATCCCCAGGCTGTGGCCCTATTGGGGCCATAGAACCTCTAGGAGATGGGGCTTAGTGAAAGGAAATCAGGCCAACACAGGTGTGGTCTGGAATTGGCCACTGGGACCCTAGCCTCTTTCTGTCTTTTGGGGTATAAAGGAGTGAAGTTTCCGAAACGTGCCCCAATAGACCTTTCCTCCTCATGTGTGGTTTAACTTAGGCGTTTTACTGCTGTAATAGAAGCTAAGAAGGAAAGGTAAGGAAGTTTCCACCTAGAGCTTGGCAGTTTGGAGCCAGCCCGGACCACATGAGACACTACCTCAACCCTTTCTTGGAAATGACACTTGTGAAGCAACAGTCTTTTCTGCTCTAGGTTGATGAGTTGAGGAGTCAGGGGAGCCCAGGAAGCTGTGGGCATCAGCCCTGAGGATAAGTTAGGTAGTTTAAAAAAGGACCCAGTTTCTCCAAGTTTAGTTCAGTTCAACCCACATATCCCCTCTGGAAAGGAGAGATGTCACCCAGTCTTCATGTATCTACTGGGGGTGATGTGGGAGTGTCATATATCAATCTGTTGATTTCATTGGTTAAGTAATAAACACACTGCTTGGCCTCATAGGTTAAAGCATTGGTGGGAGGAGAAAACAGAATAGAATTCTGGGCGGAAGAGGAAGTGAGGTCAGACTCTGCTCTGCTCCCGGAGAGACTCAACAGCTCTGCTCTCTGGAGCAGAGACACCAGGATGGACAGAGGTTAGACTCTTCCCGGTAAGCGCACCTTGGGGTGCTTACACACATCATTAGAAAATGGGCTAGTCCAGGGGCGAGAATTAGCCGGTAAGGGTTAGAGTTCATGGGCCAAGCAGTTCTTAAATGAATACAGTTTGTGTGTTGTTATTTCGGGCATGAGCTAGCCAAGCAGCCGGGGTGTTGGGGATGCAGCCCCGCCGCCGCTCATATTTCAACACTGGGGGCAGCAAGTCAGTCTTGTATGTTCATACTTTCCCTCTTCAAGAACTTAGGCAGAGCAGAGTGATGGGTACCTCAAACATCAGGATCTTCGAATTTCCTCTGTCCTCTGTGAGAACACAATGGAGCTGAGTGCTGTCCTCTGACTACTGAGGAGAGGGAGGTGCACACTGGCTGACCCCAGCCTCTGCAGTTCTGCCCACAAGAGGGGCACCAGACTTCCCATACAAGAAGTTTATCCACCCCTGTGTTTGCAGAGACGGACAGCCTGGTCTCCATCGCAGAATTTGCTCCATCGTCTGTTTCTCTCTCTCTAAAGTAGCTGCTGAGCATCCTGGTACTTTCCTTTGATGATAGCACCGAATTGTATCCGGAAAGACACTAATCTTGGGAGTAACTTGGGGGGGGGGCGTGTTTCAAACTGAATGCGAAAAATTAGAGTGGTTTATAGTTTACCTCACTTTTCTGCTTTGGATTTTCTAGATGAAGAGCCAGGAAAATGTTCCTTGGAATCTTTGTTAGTTGCACTATCTTGTTGTGACACAAGGGGGCAGTAAAATTCTAGTGAATGAAGTCTTGAGGCTGCTGTATAAAGGAAGCTGGACCATTTCAACAGCACTTGTCCCCCTACCTCCCTCTGTCCTCATGCAGCCTCTGGTGGGAAACAGGCAGAAGGAGCCGAGTTTTAGTTTTAGTTTAGTTTTTTAGTTTTCAGTAAGTGATGTTTTAGTTAAAAATTGTTGAATGTAAAACATGGTAACGGCCGATTAGAAAGCAAAACCCAAACGATCTAGTGTCAGTGCCATAAAGGGGCTTGTCTGTAAGCCTGGTGACCTGAGTTTGATCCCTGAGTCCATGTATTGGAAAGAGAGATCTGGCTCTCAAGTCCTCTGGCCTCCACATATATCCCGAGATAGATAAATGCGATCATAATTTTTTAAACCCTCTATATTGCAATAATTGTGTCTAGGGGGTTTTGAACAAGAGGTAATGTCTAAGACAACAATAATCTAATGGGCAGACACATGACTCATGCATTCTGTGATGTGAAAACCCTGGAAGTCTCTGCCTGGGAACAAAATAACAAGTCTCTCCCAGATAAACAGCCCTCCAGTAGTATTCAGGCATTTGTAATGGCCTGCCCTTAGGGTCCTGACAGGATCTGTCCTCAGCTGCAGCCACGAAGAGTACCTGCTGTGCACATTTGCAGTGTTTCCTTTAAAGGGTGGGCTTTGCCCACCACCCATCTCTTTCCTCTTTTCTCTCCCTCTCTCTTTCCTTTCTCTTTCCCTCTCCCTTTCTCTCTTTCTCTTCCTACAATCTTGGCCCCAGGAACTGGTCTCTACACACACACACACACACACACACACACACACACACACACACACACACACACACCGCCCCTTTCTCTGCCCTTTCTCTCTCCTCTTCCAATAAACGTATGTGAGCCTTGTTGCATGGCATGACTTACTTCTCTTTGTGGCGTTTTTAAACAAATTACAACACACTCCCAACAGGCCAGTTTCCAGTTAGACACGCTAATGTGCACATTTAGAAGGTGAGTCAAGACTATGGGACCAGGAGCTCACATGATGGAAGTTGTAAATTTCAGGAAACAAAAACCAACAAAAGTGCAGGTGTGAAAGTGAGTTTTATTTACAATAAGAAGTTGTAACAAATCACAGAACAAAGATTACACAGATTCCCAGTGTTTAAAATATGGATTTTTTTGAGACATGGTTTCTCTGTGTAGTTCTGGTGTCCTGGACCAGGTTGACTTTGAACCCATAGAGATCCACCTGCCTCTGCCTCCCAAGTGCTGGGATTAAAAGCACACACCACTACTGACTTCAAAAAAGGATATTTAAAAAATTAACTCCCTGATAGCTCTTCCTCCCAATCTTTAGTTTGAACTCTTGATCTTTCAGTGTGTCTGTGATTTTGTAAAGTTGTTTTTATTAATAGACAAAGCAGAAAGATAATGTAGCATGATCCTACTCTACCCCTCCATCTCTCTCCTTCCTTCTCTCTTTCTCTCCTTTCCCCTCCCTGCCCACCCCTCCTCTCTTTTTTCACCCCCCTCCCTTCCTCCCCCTTACTTACTTCCCCCCTTCTTTTTTTTTTCCTTTTCTCTTTTCTCTTTTTGAGATAGGGTCCCTTGTTGCCCAGGCTGGTCTCCAGATGGCTATGTAACTGAAGATGACCTTGAATTTCTGATTCTCTTCTCTACCCCCTGCATTCTGGAATTACATGCCTGTGCCATCTCACATTTATGGGATGTTGATCTACTCCAAGGCCCCATGTATGCTAGACAAACTCTCTATGTACTAGACTGCAATCCCTAGCCCTTAACACGGCTTCTTGAAAGTGATTGTTGATAGTTGGGATTTCACAAACAGGTATAACTTATTATTTATGAGGCTTGTACAGTTTAATCTTCTATAAATGTGGAAATCCCACTATACACACACACATATGTGAACACACACATACAGATATGTTGTTTGAGACAAGGCTTCACACTAGCTCTGGCTGGCCTGGAACTTGTGTGTTACCTAGGCTATCCTCAAACTTGCAGTTCCACAAGTTAAATTTTGTGTACACCTTTAAAAAGAAAAATAATTCAACAAATGACGTGTTTAACTGGATGTCAGCTTGTAGAAGAATGCAAATAGATCCTTATCTATCACCCTTCACAAAACTAAAGTCCAAGTGGATACACAACCTCAACATAAAAACAGACACACTAAACCTGATAGAAGAGAAAGTGGGAAGTAGCCTTGAATGCATTGGCACAAGGGACAACTTCCTGAATAGAACACCAATCATACAAGCACTAAGATCAAAAATTAATAAATGGGACCTCATGAAACTGAAAGGTTCTCTAAGGCAAAATTCCACCATCAATAGGATAATACGGCAGCCTACAGAATGGGAAAAAATTTACCAACTCCACATCCAATAGAGGACTAATGTAAAAAATAAAGAACTCAAGAAACTAGATATCAAGAATACAGATCTAAACAGAGAATTCTCAATAGAGGAATCGCAAATGACTGAAAACACCTATATCAATGTTCAACATCCTTAGCCATTAGGGAAAGGCAAATCAAAACTACTTTGAGATTTCATCTTACACCTGTCAGAATGGTCACGATCAAAAACACAAGCTACAGCTCATGCTGGCAAGGCTGTGGTTTGTTGGTGGAAGTTCAAACTTGTACAGCCACTATGAAAATCAATATGACAGTTCTTCAGAAAGTTGGGAAATCCATCTACGTCAAGATCCAGCTATACCACTACTGGACATATACCCAGAAGACAATCAATCGTATCACAAGGGCATTTGCCCAGCTATGTTCATAGAGGCTTTATTTGTAGTAGTCATAAACTGGAAACAATCTAGATGTCTCTTGACCAAAAATAAAGAAAATGTAGTACATTTTCACAATGGCGTATTACTCAGCTGTTAAAAAAAATAATATGAAATTTGCAGGGAGAATGGATGGAACCAGAAAAAATTATCCTGAGTGAGGTAATCCAGACTCAGAAAGACAAATATGGTATTCACTCACTTATAAGTGGATATTAGCTGTAATGTAAAAGATAACTATGCTACAATCCACAGACCCAGAGAGGCTAAGTAACAAGGAAGGCTCAAGAAGGGATGCATGAATCTCTCTGATCAGGGGAAATAGAATAGATAGATTTTTGTCAGCAGAAATGGGAACAGAAGGGATCAGGCAGGGGCTTTGGGTGGAGGGAGAGAATACTGGGAGAAACAACTGGATTTGGGGGTGGGGCACTTGGAGGGCAATGTGGAAATGCAGTGTAGTGGGAACTCTTTGGAATCTATGAGGGTGACCTTAGTTAAGACTCCTAGTAATGAGGACACTGAGCCCAAATGACCATCTTCTATAACCCAGCAAGGCTCTTAACAGTGGAACTGGGGCATCAACCCAGCCAAAAAAACCTTTGACCTACAAGATGTGCTGGAGTAACGGTGGCACAGAACTTGTGGGAGTGGCTAGTCAATTACTGGTTCAACTTGAGTCCTACACCATGAGAGGGTGTCCATACTTGATATGGCCTGGATGACCAGAAATCAGAGGCTGGATAGCCCAGAAACCTAGAACAAAACACCAAACATGACTGGCAAAAAATAAAAGTCAATGGACTAATTTCTAATGATACTATGCTATACTCATAGATCTGAGGCTAGCCCAGTAGACATCAGAGAGGTTTCATCTAGCAACTGATGGGAGCAGATGCGGAGACCCATAGCCAAACATTAGGTGGTGCTTGGGGAACCCCACTGAAGAAGGGGAGGAAGGATTGTAGGAGCCAGAGGGCAGAGTATACCACAAGAAGATGATCCACAAAATCAACTAAGCGGGGCTCATAGGGGCTCACAGAGACTGAAGTGACAGCAATGGAGCCTGTATGGGTCTGAGCTAGGTCTTCTGCATACATGTTATAGTTGTGTAGCTTGTAGGGGAGGGGTTGACTCTTTGCCTGTGCTTGGGACCCTTTTTCTCCTTCTGGGTTACCTTATCCAGCCCTGATATGAGGATTTCTGCCTAGTCTTATTGCATCTTGTTAGGCCATGTTTGGTTGATATCCCTGGGAGGTCTGCTCTTTTCTGAAGGGAAACAGGAGAAATAGATCAGGGAAAGAGGGGAGGGGAGGGGGCAATTGGGAGGAGATGAAAGAGGGAAACTGGTTGGTATATAATATATGAAAGAAGAATAAATAAAGAAGAAATAAAAATGAACTAGGACATATGGTACATGCCTATAATTTTAGACCTGGGAGGTTGAGGCAGAACTGTTGCAAGAATGGCTCTATTTGTATTCTTCTAATCTGGGCTACAGATTAGAGTAAGACCCCATCTCAAAAGAATAAAAGAGGAGGAAAAGAGAAAAATGTGGTGAGAGAAGAAGAAAATAATTATTAGGGGCTGAAGAGATGGCTCAGAGGTTAAGAACACTGGCTGTTCTTCCAGAGGTTCTAAGTTCAATTCCCAGCAACCACATGGTGGCTCACAACCATCTATAATGAAATATGGTGTCCTCTTTTGGTATGTAGGTAGAACACTATATAAATAATAAAACTTTTTTTTTAAAAAAAGAAAATTATTATTAACCCCACATGGTGTATTTGCAACTGACACATCTCCATTTTGATCTGGTTTTCATTCAATCTCTGATGACCATTTTTCAAACTCACTGCTGGTCCAATAATTTTTGAACCTTCTATGTTCTCCTCAGCTTGCACAGTTCCGGTGCCAGACACAGCACAGTGGTGACCACATTCATTCCGTCCCAGTACTAGACAGAGTGCTCCTGAAAGTCTTCTAGACCAAGTCCATGACAGCTAGGAAGCCTACATGGGACCAACCTAGGCCTTCTGCATGTGGACGACAGATGTGTAGCTTGGTCTGTGTGTGGGGTCGCTGTGTGGTCAGGACCTGTCCAGCACATGAGTTCGCTTTTTGGAATCTATGCCCTATGCAGGGATACCTTGTCTGATCTTGATGCAGGGCAGGGGAGGAGCTTGGTCCGGCCTCAATGTAATATGACATGTGTTGACTATAATGGGAGGTCTGCCCATTTTTGAATGGAGGAGTGGATTGGAAGATAGACAGCAGGTGAGGGAGGGAATGGGAAGAGTGGAGGGAGGGGAAACTGTGGTTGGTATGTAAAATAAATGAAAAAATTAATTTAAAAAGAAAAAAGAACAGGTCCACAGAAATATCTATGGACTGCATTAATGCATCTGATTAAACCCCAAATCAAGGTATTCTTGACACATCTTTATCTGACTTAGCTAGAAATTCTCATGGCTAGTCCATTTCTAGGCAACAGAAAGAGTGAAGAAAAGAAGACAGACTAGAGGGAGGGTCAGGGGTGTAGCTCAGTTGGAAGCATGCATGCATGAAGCCCTGGGTTCTGTTCCCAGTCACTCATAAATCAGCTGTGATGGCACAAGAGTTGAGATGTTTTATTTGCCCCGGATGGTTATTTTTAATCTACAACTTGCAATAATCTAGAATCACCAAAGAGCCTCGAAGAATTTAGATCAGGTTGGCCCGTGGACATGACTGGGGGCAGTTTTTCTTTTCTTTTTAGATTTTTTGTTTATTTATGTGTATGGGTGTTTAGTCTGCATGTGTGTCTGTGCATCATGTTCATGCCTGTTGTGGGAAGAGGTAAGGACACTGAATCTGCTGGAACTGGAGATACCATGTGGGTGCTGAAAACCCAAGATGCAGCTCATTGCGGTGGACCTATCTCTGGATTGGGGCAAATTTTTTATCAGGATATTTTTTTTATCACAGTAACAGGAATTAAATTAGAAGATACACTATCAGTGAAAACTATATTATTTGTGTCCATTTTATAAACAGTGTGCTCACACGAATGAGCTACAGAGAGAACTCGAGTTGCAGAGGGTCCTGTGGCTTGAGCTTTGTCAGCTCCAGAGAAAGTCCCCTCAACACTGTTCAGGGTGCCATTAGTCAACAAAGACATAACCACTACCAATCAGGACAGATGTCTATCTACAGTGTCCCCTCGACACTGATCAGGGTGCCAGTAGTCAACAAAGACATACCCACTACCAATCAGGACAGATGTCTGTCTACTGGTGGAGCCTCTCGCTGCAGGCAAGTCATGATGTTCCCATGCTCCCTAACACTTCAGTCCAGCATTGGGTGATGACAACTGTTTTGTCACAAGTTATTGTGTCATAACAGAAGTCAGGGAACATGGATAGTACAGGAGAGGTGCATGGGTAGACATAGTGGCACGTGTCTGTTTTCCCAGCACTTGGGAGATTGAGGTGGGAAAGTCGAGTTCAAAGCCAGTTTTGGCTACATAATGAGTAGCCAACATGAGCTGTGTAACAAGACCTTGTCTCAAAAGTCTAAGACAACTGTGTGGCTCACACTTAAAATGCAGCACTAGAGAAGCTGAGGCAGGGGGACTAAGATTCTGTTTAACAACAAAAACAGAAAGGGAAAAAAGGAGACATTCAATAAATTATTAACTATAATCACCCTCTTGGGCTATAGAGACCCAGCAGTAGAATATATTCTTATCTTGACGTATTATTGTTACCACTAGTCAGCCTTTCTCCATCCCTACTTGCTCACACCACACCATCCTTTGCTCTTGACTTCTGTGGGACCAACTTTTGAGTGGGAATGAATACTATTTTGTTTCTCTGTGCCTGGCTTTTTTCACATAGCATCTATGTTCGTCTATGTTCTTTCAAATGGCAGGATTTCCTATTTATGAATGAATAATATTCCTTTGTGTGTATATACCATATGTTTCATATCTGCTTATCTGTCGATGGAAACCTAGGTTAATTCTGTGTCTTGGTCATCTCTCATAGTGACAGGGAAGTGCAGATAACCTTTAGCTCACTGAATATGTTCCTAGATGTGGGATTGCTAAATCTGATGAATAAAACTATTTTTAATTTGTTTTTCTTTTATTTGTTTTTCATTGTTATTATTTTTGTGGACATTTTTGAGACAGGGTCTCACTATGTAGCTGTGACTGGTCTGGAACTCATTATGTAGACCAGGCTAGCCTAGAACTCATAGATATCCACCTGCCTCTGCCTCCTCAGTGCTGGGATTAAAAGTGTGCTGTAGAAGGAGCTGCGGGCTGCATTCCTGTTGTCCGGCTCCCAGCCGCCTGGCTAGCTTATATCCCAAAATAACAACACACAAATTGTATTAATTTAAACACTTCTTAGCCCATTAGTTCTAGCCTCTTACTGGCTAACTCTCACGTCTTGCTTTAACCCACATTTATTAATCTGTGTAGCATCACGAGGTGGTGGCTTACCAGGAATGATCCTAACCTGCTTCCGTCTCGAGTCGGAAAATCATGGCGATTGACTCACTTCCCTTCTTCCCAGCATTCTGTTCTGTCTACCCCACCCACCCATGTTCTGACCTATCAGGCCAAGCAGTTTCTTTATTAATTAACCAATGAAAGCAACAGATAGATAGAAGACCCACCTACATCATTTCCCCTTTTTCTGTTTAAACAAAAAAGAAAGGATTTCACTTTAACATAGTAAAATTAATATAACAAAACAGTTATCAAGCAAGAATTACAGTTACGATATTTATATCTATTTTATCTTTTATCACAACTAAGGAAAACTAAAACTATGACTATCCATTCTTCAACTCCATCAAAGACTCCAGAAGGATATAATATTACCTAATTAAACAAGAAGTAAGCAACTTCTAAAACTCTAGAAATGACAGAGACATCTCACTACCTGTACAGTCACCCAAAGTTCCTCTGTACTGTACATCCATCTTCAGCCTACAGGCCCATAGTATCCAGCAGACATTTCCATGAAGCAGGAAATTCCAAAGACAGTTCAGTCACTTTCTGCTGTGTCCTGCAGAATGTCTCACAGACTCTTTCATGAATCAGGAACTCCAAAAGATCATCTCACCTTTAGGCAAGTTAAGCAGTCCTCTTTTTGTGGGTTCTTTGTGTCCAGTTTATGTAACAGTCCAGGCAAGAGCAGTTTCTTGCCCAAATGGCTAACCAACTTCATAAGGAGCCTCTTTGATGCCCATCTTCCTCTCGAAGTAGATTGGTGCTGCCAGGAGCAGACATGTCTCATTGTTATGAAAAGCCCTAACTTATTAATACATTAAATGCCATATTCTGTAGTCTTTGAAAGATATGAAGAATGCCTATCTGAAATATATCTATGCACATCTAGAAATTCTAACTAACATGACTACAACCTTGACTATTATTGATGATTATCCATTAACAACCTATATTTCCTAATTATACATTATGTTTTTAAATGAACTATACAATCACAATACCTTAATCAAGATCAGAAACATATACATATAACAAAATTGACCTTAAAATCCATACCAATGCAAATTATTCATATCTATATCAGTGTGCACCACCATGCCCACTTTTACTTTTAATTTATTTGTGTATATGTGAGCTTGTGTGTGTTTATGTGCACCACTTGTGTGCAGGAGCCCTTGAAGGCCAGAAAGAAAAGACAGATGGTTGTGGGCTGTCATGTGGGTACTAGGAACCAAACCCAGAACAAATCATTCTATAAGAACAAGTTCTCTTAATTGCCAAGCCATCTCTTTCGGTCCTGACTTCGAGTTTTTGAGACAGGATCTTATTCTGAGGTGCAGTCTGGCCTTTGACTGTGGAGATCCTCCTGCCTCAGTCTCCCAAGCTCTGGGTATAGAACAAGCTACCATATCTTACTGCTTTGGGTGGTTTTTGAGTGGCCTCCTGTGGTGATTTGAAAGAAAATTGCCCCCAAAAGGAGTGGCACTAATGGGAGGTGTGGCCTTGCTGGAGGAAGTGTGTCACCATGGGGGTGGGCTTTAAGGCCTCCTATGTTCAAGATACGCCCAGTGAGACAGACCGCTTCCTGCTGCCTCCAAGTTAAGATGCAGGACTCTCAGCTACTTCTCTAGCACCATGTCTACTTGCAGGCCATCCTGTTTCACCATGATAATAATGGACTAAACCTCTGAACTGTAAGCCTCCACCTCAATTAAATGTTTTCTTTTATAAAAGTTGCTGTGGTCATGGTGTCTCTTCACAGCAACAGAAACCTTAACAGATACCTCTATCTGTTCCCCACGGTTGTATGGGTTCAATCTCTGAGTACAAGGTTTTTCCTTTCCCCACACCTCTGTACCCTGCAGCAATTGTTTACCATTTTGAAAACATCCGTTTTTACTGGAGGGAGACGTCTTACTGTATCCCTCATATACATAGGCATTAACCCCTGTTTGTCTGAATGCTGTCTACAGACTTCCCTGCCAGGGGATGCTCTTCCCTTGCTCACTGCCTTGCCTGTCCAGCACACATCTCATGTTTTGACTCCCAGCAGGCACTTTCCCTGCAACTCTAAGGCCCACTCATCTCCCTCTGTTTGAACAGCATGAGTGCAGAAACCATTTCAGCAACCAATATCTGTTAATGACTCACCCGGGCTAGCCTACACTTAGGCTTAGCCACAGTGAGTTGCTTACTGATGTGGGAGTGTCATATATCAATCTTTTGATTTCATTGGTTAAGTTATAATAAACCAGCTGCTTGGCCTCATGGCTTGGAACATAGATGGGAGGAGTAAACAGAATAGAATTCTGGGCGGAAGAGGAAGTGAGGTCAGACTCTGCTCTGCTTCCGGGGAGAGAGCCGACAGCTCGGGAGCACAGACGCCATGCTCAGCTCTCCCGGGTAGACGCGATAGCTCTGCTCTCTGAGGCACATGTGATGAAGATGGATGTAGGCTAGAATCTTCCCGGTAAGCGCACCTTGGGGTGCTTACACACATTATTAGAAATGGGCTAGTCCAGGTGCGAGAATTAGCCTGTAAGGGCTAGAGTT
>NW_026067944.1:1198465-1202531 GCF_014885135.2 Alexandromys fortis
GTAGGCTAGAATCTTCCCGGTAAGCGCACCTTGGGGTGCTTACACACATTATTAGAAATGGGCTAGTCCAGGTGCGAGAATTAGCCTGTAAGGGCTAGAGTTCATGGGCCAAGCAGTTCTTTAAATGAATACAGTTTGTGTGTTGTTATTTCGGGCGTGAGCTAGCCAAGCGGCTGGGGTGTTGGGGACGCAGCCCCGCCGCTCCTATTTCAACAGCTTACAAAGAATGTACAAGGAGATTCTGTTTAATCAGATTATAAACAAATTGGTGACAGGGACCAGAGCTTCTCCCCTGTCACAGTTCTGGGTGTGTCAGCACTGAATAAATGCATTTTAATGGATACGGCGACTCTCTTGGCAGCTTCCTCCTAAAGAGACTGGAGACTCCCTAACTGGGTGGAGGCCATGGCATTATCTCCTGCATAGACTCTCATGGAGTCCCCCAAACCTTGATGATGGGCTCTTGGCCAGCCTCTCTCTAAATCATATTTGAAGCAATTTTTCAATTTTTCTTTGGATAATTGATTAGAAGTCTTGATGTTTTTCTTTTATTCTTTAAAAATTGTGTGTGTGTGCTCATGTATATTTGTGTTCATGTGTGTGTGCCCAGATGTCAACATTAGGAGCTTATGAATGGCTCTCTAACTTGTTTTTGAGACAGGGTCTCTCACAGAACTGGAGTTCACCAATTTGGTTGTACTAGCTTGCCAGTGAGCAACAATGTTGCTCCTGTCTCTACTTCCCCAGCATCAGAATGACATGGATATGTTCGTAAGTCTGACACGTGTGCCATTCAGGTCCTTATCTATTGAGCCGTTGCCACAGCCTCAGAAGTCTGTCTTAGGATATTAGAACAGAACTCAAAGATAAACAAAGAAAGAAGGAATAGAACCCATAGCTTTACACACACTCAGCAAGTGGTTTACCATTGAGATCCAGTCCTTCCACCCTAATTCTTAACAGAGTCACTGGCCTCACTGCCATCTCAAATTCCTTACCTAGTGAAGTAGCAAATTTAGAGGGGTTTGAATTGGATGAAAGTCAGTATCCCATAATGCAAGTGGGCATGTGATGTGCCTGCTTCATTCCCTCTTTGCTGGTCCTGCTGTTGTCTCGAGAGCCATGTGAGGATCAGGGAGAGGAGTGGACTCCAGGCAAACCTTGTTCTCCACAGATGTATGGCCACATCACCACCTCCTCTGGAAACTGTGATGCTACTGGAGCCCATCACTTCGGTGGCTATGGGATTAGAACTCTGGAAGACAGTGGGAATTGGACCCGACACATTTGCTCCCTGTATGGGCACATTCCTTGTTTTGCTGTATGTAGCTGGTTCTCCTCTTCCCACTAACTCTGGGCAGCAAAGGTGGGCATGACTGTGTCCTCAGCCCCAGATAGTGTTCTGCAACCTTTCTTCTCTGTCCTCAGAACCATGCAGTGACAGCTGTGGCACTTTTAGGAACTCCCTGGGGGAGTTGAAGGTGCTGAGACCTGCAGGAACTTCCCTAGAATCACACAACAAATCATAGCTGCACAAGAAGCTGCATTACTTGATTTTTTTGAAACTTCATTTTTTTTTATTTTTGGAAGATAAGTTTGTAATCATATTTATGTATAGAAAACTTAGGGGTGTTTATTTAACCCAGTTTAGTGGCGAGTTCTTTGGCCTTTGCCTTTTCTGGGTTGGCAATTTGAGTCACAGATTTAGGACCCAAGACATTGCCTCCCCAGTGGCAGTGGGTCTCGTCATATTTGTTGTTGTAATTGGTCCTAATAGCTTCCACCAGCTTAGCCAGAGCCCCCTTGTCTTCAGAGTCAACCTGTGTGAAGGCAACAGTGGTGCAAGTCTTCCTGGGGACCAGTCGCCCCAGCCTGGCCTTTCCCATCTTCCAACACAGGGCAGGCAGGAAGATCACCAACCAGCTCAATGGGGTCTACATTGTGGGAAATCACCACCATCTGAGCCCTCTTGTTCTCTTCCGACGTGGTGACTGTATGACCCCTGCTTGAAGGACATGTGGTCTCTTAGTTGGGACGTCCGTTTGCCAGCAGCACGGATCAGCAGTCTTTGCTTCTTCTCCTGCTTTGTCCTGGCCTGTATTCCTGCGCAAGCTGTTTGCCGGTCCAGGGCCTGGGTGACTGGTTGGTTAATGGCAGGAGGAACTTTAAGCCCCTTATAGAGGATGGCCCTTTGCCACTGCAGCCTCATGTAGTGGGGCCATTTGACGAAGCACGTGAGATCTCTCTTGGGCTGGATGTCCTGCCCAATGCCGAAGTTCTATGGTGTTTTCTCAAAGTATTCACCACCTTTTTGGCTTCTGTTTCTTCAAGATGTGGGGGTGGAGGGCACCTTCTTACCCTTGGTCTTCTTTCCCTTAGGTATCTTGCTCTGCCGGAAGAGCAAAACATCAATTTTTTAAACTAATTGTTGTTGTTGTTATGTTTTTTATTTTTCAAGACATGGTTTCTCCATAGCTTTGGAACCTGTCCTAGAACTAGCTCTTGTAGACCAGGCTGACTTAGAACTCACAGAGATCCGCCTGCCTCTGCCTCCCAAGTGCTAAGATTAAAGGCGTGTGCTACCACCTCCTGGTTTTAACTAAGTTTTATGCTTACTTAACATCAGGACAGCATGTCTGAGGCCTGACTCTGATTTAGGGAGGCCCCCTTGGACCCTTACAGTTGTCTTAAGTCAGCACAAGAATCCTTTTATCTGGGGCTACTAGGACAACTTCTGCATCTCAGCTGCTTTGTCTATCCGACGGAGACCCTAGGACATTTGTCCAGAAGTAAATGTCTAAGTAAATGTCTCCCCGGTCATTAGGTGGCAACCTCTCTTTCCCACTGCAATCCTCCAGAAATTGATATTTTCTTTATTCTTTTTTTCTTCTCCTTTGAACCTAACTCACCATTGGGTCTAGCCAACTTTGCCCTCAAGACAGATCTAGAGAAATAAGGCTTCCATTAAGAACCTGAACCAAGCCTGTATCTGGCAGTGCCCTGCAAGGACAGCTTGTGTATGTTCTAAGTCACAGCGTCTGCTTTGCTTGTCCCTCCCTGTGCCCCGCTGGGTTCTGCTGCTCAGCCGTCTCACCCTTCCTTCCTTTCTTTTTTAAAAGGTGCGTCTTATGATGTCTTTGTATGATAGCAGGAGGGAGAAGCCGTGCATGTGCTAAGGACTGTGTGCCTATCAGAGGACAACGGGAGGCAGTGCTTTCTTTCCTTCAACACTCTGTGGGTTCCACGGAGGTCGCTCAAGGGCTGAGCCATCTTCCCAGCCCACCCTTCCCTTTCCTGCATGTGTCCAGCACCTTCCTACTGCAGCTTCCCTGCCACTCCTTCCAGGATAACCTTCCTGAGGATAGCCACAGGGCCTATCCCTTCGCTGCTTTCACCACCAAACTGCTCCACATAAGACTTCCCTTCCTCCAGACCCTAGCCCCGCCCCCATCATAAGTTCTTACTCAGGTTTCTGTTTGGGGCTGTGCTTCCTGCTCCCCGCTGAACACTCAGTGCTAACGATGTTCACCCATCACTGTAGGTGTTATTGTGTTTTGGAGGACTGGAGCAACACAACCACAGGAGAGGTGTAGAAATATCCTTCAAAAGTCAGGTGGTAGTGCCCTGTGCCTTCAATCCTAGCACTTGGGAAGCAGAAGCAGGCGGATGGATCTATGTGAGTTCTAAGTCAGCTTGGTCTACAAGAGTTAGTTCAATTCACAACAAACACATGGCAGTTCACGACATAACTCCAGTTCTAGGGGCTCTACAGGGGATCTGACACCCTTACACAGACACACATCCAGTCAAAACACCAACACACATAAAATAAAATAAATTAAAAACAAACAAATAACAACAAAAACAAAAAACCATGGCTCATGCTGTCACCACAGTCTCTCCCCCAAACCGCCCCACCAGCAGGGTGCGCAAGGCCACTCATCCCGTGTGGTCCCTCCAACCCTCTAACAACTTCCTTGTTTTTTTTTTTAATTTTTTAATTAATTAATTAATTTATTTATTAAAGATTTCTGTCTCTTCCCCGCCACCGCCCCTTCCTCCCCTT
>NW_026067944.1:1202946-1227220 GCF_014885135.2 Alexandromys fortis
AGTACTACTCAGCAGTAAAAAACAAGGACTTCTTGAAGTTTGCAGGCAAATGGATGGAAATAGAAAACACTATCCTGAGTGAGGTAAGCCAGACCCAAAAAGAGAAACATGGGATGTTCACTCATATTTGGTTTCTAGCCATAAATAAAGGACATTGAGCCTATAATTCGTGATCCTAGAGAAGCTAAATAAGAAGGTGAACCCAAAGAAAAACATATAGGCATCCTCCTGAATATTAACCTTCATCAGGCGAGGAAAGGAGACAGAGACAGAGACCCACATTGGAGCACCGGACTGAAATCTCAAGGTCCAAATCAGGAGCAGAAGGAGAGAGAACACGAACAACTTCCTTGTGAAAGGGCCCACTAGGGAAAGTCCCTCTGTCAGCCTGAGAGTTCTTGGCCTTGGCGGGTTATGTGACCTCTGGATTCAACAGCCTTCAACAAGACCTTTACAGTTAAGATGGCTTCTTCCTTCCTTCCTTCCTTCCTTCCTTCCTTCCTTCCTTCCTTCCTTCCTTCCTTCCTTCCATCTTTCCTCTCCACTTCTTTTCTTCATTTGGAGAGGGAGCTGTGCCCTGTTGCCCAGATTGGCCTTAAACTTTTAACATCTTAGTTTCCTAAGTGGCTGAGACTTGAGGCAGATACCTGCTCTTCTATGTATATTAAACTTTGCACACAATTTGATTATTTTTAAGAAACACATGATTATATTTGCTTATTTATGAGATAGGATTTTACACTGTAACCAAGGCTAGCCTGGAACTATGTAGCCCAGGTTGGCTTTATTGTGTCTGTAACTATTCTTAAACATTTTTTTTTTGGACTTCTTGCTGCAAAGCTGACTCCACGTATAGACGCACTCTGATAGCTGTGAAATCACAGGACACTTGCTTTCACGAAGTGTTGATCCCCACCACCCAACTCCAGACACCTCTTCCCAAAGTCTGCAGCTGGCCAAACCACGAATCAGAAATCCTCAGCCCGAGGTGGAAAATATTCTTGAGAAGACTGACAAGTGGTGGGAGGAGGCAGTTTTGTTCTGAGGAGTGGGGCAGGATTTTGTTCCTCTTTACTTATTAATTATGTGAAATCAAGAAAGGCAAAGAGAAAGAGAATGGAAAATCTCAACACTATTTTTTCATTTTATTTGTCTGTGAAATATAGTTTCACTTCAAAATATGCGGTTGCTATTGTTTCACTTCTCCAGTGAAAACATAGAGAAAATGTCTTACCTCTCCAGCATTCTTTCAGATTGTCAGAAACAGGAGAACAGCCTAATTTCCCTGAAATGCCGGTATCACGTGACCTCGGTACCATGCAGCGCCATTCTGTTGTGGTTCCTGGGCCTCTCATTCAGATACCATTTCTCAAAGACCTTCGGGATGCTTTTGGTGCCAAGTAGGTGCTGCCTGGATGCTTCGCGAAGATGAACGGTCTTCTGAGTGCCTGTACCGAGCTCAAGAGAAGGAACACCGCTGCACGTAAAACGCCGTGCCAGATCGCACACAGCCGCCAAATCACATCCGCCCCTATCTCTCTGGGCGACCCTACCCCCGCCCCTGAAATCTAGGCCTGGCACCTTGCCCTGAGCCTCAGCCAACTGGACTTTAACAGAGCAGGATGGAAAGAGAGATCCAGATATGTTCCCCTATAAATCTCCTGTGGAGCCAAACCCTGCTGGTCTGTGGGCAGTGGAGGAAGGGTGCAGAAGGTGTAAGTGCAGTTTGCAAACGCTCAAATTTTCTTTTAGACAACCATAGGCAAAAGCACTTTCAAATTCTCCACTTTCTGATGCACCGGGCCTGTGCATAGCTCTTCTGCTTTCTAGGTGAAGCGCTAACGTGAAGTGAACCGACCAAAATGTAGGTGCCATGAAAGAGCTAAATGTAGCACTCAGAAACCAGGAGAGACTGGTGCTGGGGCCGCAGCTCAGGGCTTGCCTGTTGTGCAGGGAGCCCCGGCTTCCAGTCCAGCACCGAATGGACCAGACAGTCCTGAGATCTCAGTACACGGAGGCTGTGGCAAAGCAATCCTCAGCAAGTTCGAAGTTAGCCTAGGCTACATGAGAAAAAGGATATTAATTAAAGAAAGAAAAACGAACAAACAGAAACACAAGAAGGGCCCAGAGTTCCCAGACTGGAAAATGAAACCCACATGGTTCAGTACCCGTAGCTCTGCCTTCTTTAGCAACCACTGCAGGGTTAGCTTCTGCTAAGCTGCAATTGTTAGTCTGAGATTTTGAAATTAATATTTAAATGTCTTGGGTTAAATGTCTAACTAAGAAATTGTATATGTAAGAGTCAAATGCTATACACAGCCGTGTGAGTGGGAGGTCACGTTATGGGTTGACAGGACACAGACCGAATAGCTCACTTGGGGCCCAGCTAAGAAAGCAGGTGAGATTGATGGGCAGGAAGGGCGAGAGAAGGGAGCGGGGGACTGCAGGGCGCTTTAACATTTTGTTTTAATTTTCAAATTGAGAATATGGATGATCCTTGTTTTTTTAAATGAAGTTTTAATCCTATTATAATGCCAGTATCTGAGCTAGGATGTGGCTTAACTGGCAGAGTGTTTCCCTAACACATGAGGCCTTGGGTTCAGTCCCTAGCACCATATAAACTGCCTGTAGTACACAGACCAGCAATCCCAGCACTTGGGCAGTAGATGTGTTAGTTTAAGGTTATCCTCAGCTATGCTCAAGTCCAACCTAGGCTTATATGAGCTCTGTCTCCAAAAACCAAACCCAAACCCGAAACCAGGTAACTGTAAATAAAGAACTTTAACTCAGAGCTATTGTGGGTAGAAATGCCTGACATCCTAGCTCAACAACAGCACACCAAGATTGACAGCTGTCTCCCATGTCAGAGACTGACTATGGCACTAGCCTCTGCTGCCCAGTGTCTAGAGAACGGCTCTGACTACAGACCCATCTCCTAAGGGAAGATTATGATCCCAAAGCTGGGCCAGGGAGATGTCTCAGTGGACCAAGTACTTGCCAGGAAGCCCGATGCCTGGCACCCTCAGTGGAAGGAGAGAACCTACTCCTGATGTTAACGTCTCGTGGTCACAAGCACACTGTGGCTCTCTCTAGCGCACTGTGGCTCTCTCTCACACACAATTAAATTAAATTGAAAAAAAATTCAGAGGCCCAAGTACAGTTTCAGCTTCTAAACCACCATAAACTAGAAAGTACTCTAAGTTGGGTCTCTAGCAGGTAGGGACTGGTCTGCATATGTGAGAAACAAAAACCAAAATGTGAAAACAGGGTGTTTGGTATGAAATTTCTAACAGGTAGGGGTGTCTCCTGCCCCCCACCTGCTGCCCCTTTACCCCCTCAACACGTCTGCAGTATCCAAGCCCTAACCTGAAATCACTCAGCCAAAGTGTTCTGTTTGACTAGTCAGAGGAATTTTAAATCACATACAATATCATTTATGATTTCTGTTCACTGTGCCCACCACAGTGCTGGAACCCAGGCCTCTCACATGCCAGGCCAACACACTACCACTAGACCCTGCCCCAGCCTCAGATTCTCACAGTCTCAGCATTTTGGTGTTACTTCCTGTCTGAAAAGTTAGGCTCTCAACTTTTTTTCCCCCACAAGAAAAAATAGTGATGGAAAGACGAACAAGGTTTCTCCTGGTGCCTGTGACAGCAAACAGCAGCCAAGGTTGTTATGTTTAGCTTTTTGCTGGTACATTCCTTTTGAATTTGACTCAAGATCCTTGTAACCTCTGATTAGATCATTATAAATATTTTGTTTTCTAAATGTTCAAGATCGTCAGAGTAAAACATTTTCCCTAGTCAGGCTGGGGACAGAAAAGTGGGAAGAGGTGTACCTGCCAGCATCTCAGAGGTCTGGCGGGCCAGGTCTACGATGACCACAACAACTGTGCTTTGGCCTGGGTGTTCTTAGTGTTTATGTTGGTAACAGAAGGTGACAAAATAGGGAGAAACATGCCCTTGGGGACCTTAGAATTTGTTAACTCGGGATAGGGAGTTGAGATATCTTGTTCCTTGACAACATGGAGAAGCCAGAGCTTGCAAAGTTGGAGAAATTGAATTTCCTTAGGTATTTTATGTTTTATTCGTGTGTGTGTGTGTGTGTGTGTGTGTGTGTGTGTATGTGTTCATGTGAAGGTCAAAGGACAACCTTGGGTTTCATTCCTCAGGTACTGTCAACCTGTTTTGTTTTGAATACAGAGTCTCTCCCTGACTTACAACTCACTGAGTAGGTCAGGGAGCCCCAGGAGCCCGCTTGCCTCTGCCTTCCCAGTGCTGGGATGCAAGCATGCACCAGTACACCTAGCTTTTTCCCATGGTTCCTAGGGATTTAGCTCACCCCCCCCCCCAACTTTAACAGCAAACACTTTACCCACAGAGCCATCTGTCTAACCCTACTTGTTGCTTTCCTTTTTTTTTTTTTTTAAATTAATGAATTAGGGTTGGAGTAATGGAGCAGTCAGCAGAAGGAATCATACCAGTCCAATAAAGAAGGCACTACTGTTGTTGCCCCACCGAAGACATGGAGAAAATCTCAGTGAAGGCAGGCCTTGACAGGCACAGTACAAGTTACCAGGTTTGCAAGTAACTCAGCTCAGAGATGGCAGAGCAGTCAGAGGCCAGCCCTGAAATCTATAAGACACTATTACAGACTGGGAATCCAAAGGAGGTTGGTGGGAGATCTCCATGGGACGGTCTCTCTCTCTGTGTCTCTCTCTGTCTCTGTCTCTCTGTCTTTCTCTCTGTCTCTCTCTCTCTGTCTCTCTCTCTCTCTGTCTCTCTCTCTCTGTCTCTCTCTCTCTCTCTGTCTCTCTCTCTCTCTGTCTCTCTCTCTCTCTCTCTCTCTCTCTCACACACACACACACACATACACACACGTTCCTTTTGTGCTTGTTTATTCCAAAGACAAATTCAAGATTCCCAAGTGACCCTCCAGGCCAGCCTCTGAGAACTGGTTGTGTTTTCACAGGTAACACAGGGAGGTAGGGGCTCTTAACCCACTGTCTCAGCCCTCTGTAGGGAGAGTGCAATTTGACTTACTTGTTTATGCCTTGGAAACTATACATTTGCAGTTTAAAGTTAGACAACTTCTCAGAATACTTCCCAGTTCAGAGAGCAGGGAAGCCATACATATGCTAAAACACTGCTTTACTTTTTAAAGTAAATTTGTGGGCTAGGGTATAGCTTCCTAGGAATGCTGTCCTAGTATGTGCACAACCCTGGCTTCAATCCCTACCCCCACAGTGAATAAATAGATAAATAAACTGTATTTATTTATTGTATTTATTATTACTATTATAAAAATGAATAAATTTAGCTTTGTTCCTTCTGCTCGGCCTCAGTCCAAAAGGGGCTGTTTCTGCTCCTGCACTCATACTAGGCATTATGGAAGGTCCTGCTTCTTTCTTTCTCTCTCTAGCTGAATCCTAAAACCCTTCACAGTCCTCTCCCTCTCTAGTTCTACCACCATGGGACCTAATCATCACAGAGGATCTTGGTATAATGCTCGGTACACAGGGACTACGCGTTGCAGAAGCGTGGCCTCTCTGTTACTGAGGGCTGCTAAGGACTTGCTGTTCACTATCACTAAGACCACATCTTCAATTGACGCTTGGTGCTTGACCCCTAGAAAGCTTCATTTAGGTAGCATGGAAGGGACTCTGTTCTAAAACAAACAAATAAAATCTGTCCCAGCTGAGAGCAGTGGCTCAAGTCCGCCATCCCTGTACTTGGAAGACTGAAATGGGAGGATTTCTCTCAGTGCCAGGCTTGCTTTAAGCTACCGAGTGAGATGCTATCTTAAAGGGCAAAAGATAACAACAACAATAACAACAAAAGTCTCAAATTACCATCACCACCGCCACCACAGCTGCTGCCACCACCCCAAATGCTAAACCCAAACACTTTTTTTTTAAAAAATCTATCTGTAATTCTAGCGTGTAAAGTGTACTCAGGATTACCAAGCATTTGCTAGACTTCCTTAGCCTCCTTATTCCCCAGGGAAAGGTGAGTGCTCTATCTGTCCATTCTGCAGCCCCACAACACACATAGGACAATCAGACATGATAGGGAGTCAAGTCAAAGCAAGAACTACAGGTTAGGCGACATCGTGTGATGTGGGGTACCTCCAGCCAATGAGAGACAGCCACGCTGGAGGGGCCTCTACCTAGATTCTGCTCTCTCATCCTCACTCGGTTCCCTCAAACCTGAGCCAGGCTATTCTCTGTCTTACAGGCCTTGAGGTACAGGCCCTGAGATAATTTTGCCCAACGTCTCCCACTTTTGTTTTCTATCCCACCCCGTACTCCAGTCACCAAGCCAGAATAGCCCACCAGGGAGAAAGTACTAGTCAGGGCCACCCCTATCCAGAGTTTTGGCCTGGATACCCTCAAACTGAGAGTTCATCTGTAGGGTGAGATGTATCGAGCTTATCATAATGTACTCAAAGGGCCATGAGTTGTACCTGTTGTATCTGTCTTTGGGATGCTTGTTTTAGCCTTTGCAGAGGCATGGGCCAAAAAGACAGATCAATAAACAAATAGCCATCGGCCCAATTAGGGAAGAGATGAGTGTGGTAAGCCATGGAAACCAATTAGACCAGGTCTCATAAGGGATCCTTGTATTAAATGAGTCAATATCTTTTCTTAACTCATCTAGGGTTCTTGTAACTATCCCAGAATGATCCACATAGAGGCAACATTCTTCTTCAAGTGCCCTGCAAGTTCTTCCCTGTTCCATAAACAGCAAGCCCAAATCTCTCCTATTTTGTAAGGTTACCCTTTATGAGGAATTCAAAAACTTTTGTAAATAATGTAATACAGTCTCTGTCTTTTCTAATTATGTCCAGCCCAGTCTGCTCACATCCCAGGAAGAACAGTAATCAGGAACCCCCCCCCCCGAAGTTTTTAATAGCATAGGCAGTCCAGTTGCTTCCTGGGCATACATAAAGGGCATCTGCAGGAGGGCATGTCTTCTAAGGACATAAGAATACCCAGGATCATTAGGGTAAGATGCCTCGGAGAGAGTGCACCCCCAAGAGCCTCCACATTCAGGTCTCCCTTTGACCCCTGGAATCCAGTCTCCTACATCTCAGCTCCCACAGGTCAAACATCGGGTCAGGCCACCACATCCGGGTGTCATCATCTGAGAAGTCTTGTTTAGGATCCCCCCGTGCCAGCTCGACAGGATCCACCTTCTGTGGTTGGTGGGGGCTTGTTTCCTGGACCTTAATCCTTGTGAGAACAGTTAAAATCTTTAGCACTGGGAGGTGTCATCTGAAATAGATAAACAGGCAACACTTCCTCAAGGGTCAGTCTCCCTTGGGCAGTTGTTATTTTTCTTTTCTTGTGTTTGAATTTAAGGGTTGTCCACCATAATCTCTTTCTTCCTTTATTGGTTGTCTTGTGTAGGAGGAAGCCACTTGTTGGTTCCCAGCTGCTCAGCCCCAAAATAATCACACAGAAACAGTATTAATTAAATCACTGCTTGACCCATTAGCTATAACTTCTTATTGGCTAACTCTTACATCTTAGTTTAACCCATTTCTAATAATCTGTATATCACCATGAGGCTGTGACTTACTGGCTAAAGTTCCTAGTGTATATCTCCAGAGGCTCAAAGACTTCTCCCTAACTCTGCCTTCTTCCTCCCAGCATTCAGTTTAGTTTTCTCCCACCTAGCTCTGTTCTATCCTATCATGGACTCAAAAGCAGTTCTTTATCCATTAACCAATAAAAGCAACACATAGACAGAAGGACCTCGCACACCAAGCTTGGTCTTCCCCATTGTTTTGAGGGGAGGGAAGAAACTTTAAGTTATGAGTGGGTAGCCATATAGGCGTTTCCCCTCTGTTTGGGAAGAAACATCCATATCCTCAGCCCTGTGTCAACAAGGGATCTGGGCCCCTCCATTGGTTAGTGAGAGGATCCTTCCACCTAACTTTTAAGCAGGGCCTCATTGGTAGGGATCCCCAATATATCTGGAATCTATTTTGTTTATCTGATTTTTGAAAATTTAAAATATTGATGGTTAATAATGCCTTTTGCAGTTGTAGATGGGGGACTTCTCCCCTTTTTGTTTTATAAGGACCTCTTTGAGATATTGGTGATGTCTTTCAACAATCGTTTGACCCCAAGGGTTGTATGGGATCCTGGTGGTATAGGATAAATTCCATCTTTGGAAGAATTCTTATAATGTTTTACTTATAAAATAGAGGCCATTGTCAATCTTGACCTGTTGTGGTAGTCCCAACGTAGCAAAACATTGTAAGAAGTGGATTTTGGCATGGGTTGCCTTTTCCCCTGAGTGGGCGGTATCCTAGCATGCCTTAGAGTACGTGTCTATGGTCACCAACATATATTTTAATTTGCCAAATGGAGGATAATGTGTTACATCTGTTTGCCAGATGATATTGGATCCTAACCCTCTTGGGTTCACTCCTGGCCTTTGTAAAGGCGGGGGGTATGGAGAAACTGTTGGCAAGTCTTACATGTATAAACAATTCTCTTTAATTCTGTTGTGGGGAGCTGGGGATATAGGTACTTGAGTCCTCTCCAGTTAACATGAGTAAAGTCATGCAATTGGGTAGCATTTTGTGTGGGCAGAGACCTCTCTGAGACAGGTCCCTGAAGCTACAGCATCTGCAACAGCATTCCCTTGGGAAATGAGGCCAGGAGGTTTTAGTGTCCTTTGAGATGTTGAATATATATGTTTTTTTTCCTACCTTTTCTAAGAGCAATCCGAGTTGTATCATCAGGGCAGAAATAGGATTAGCATCCAATGTGATATAGGCATAGGGTAAGTGTGGCGGTAGGTTCACCACATAAGAGCTGTCTGAACCGAGGTTGCAGGGTTCTGGGACCTCTTGTAGGGCAATATATAAGGCCATCATTTCCTTATATTGAGCAGATCCCCTACAAGGGAGAATTTTAGTAATCTTTGTCTTGGTCCCCCCTATAGAGAAAACTACAAAGGAGGCCCGATTCTTCCCGCCATCTGTGCAAACAGTGAACGCTTGGGGCAGGGGCCTAGAAGAAAAGACTAAGGGGACTCTCCAGTGTAGTTCTTGATATAGTTTCACTAACCAGGACTCCCCAAAGTGGGTGTCCAGGGTCACCATAAATCCCTCCAGGGTGCTCAATCTAGAACAATGTCTGGCCACCCATTCTAAATCCTTAATTTTGAATGGAATTATTAATTTAGAAGGATCTTTTCCATAATGTTGGAGGGAAGTGACTCTGATTTTTATGATCTTATCAGCTATTTGATTGACTAGAGAGTACACTCTGGGAGTGCCCCCTGGGTGGTGTGTACCCATTCTAGTGGTTGTGACTGCTGAACAATGGCAGCCAGCATGCTCTTTTCCCCTAATAATATTTAGCCTTAGATTGGAATATTAGGATTATATCTTGCCAAAGAAGCCTGATGGAGCTCGTTGACAAATTCAGGGAATGTCTGATGACCCTCAGGGGGCAATGAAATGAACTCATAAGGCTGCCTTCATTTTAGGAGATCATATAACACATCTAGTCTCCCAGTCTCTACAGGCAACTGGGCCTTACCCAGTTCATTTCTCCCAGTATCTTCTGTAACCCCAATAAAGTGAGAGGCTCAGGCAGGATTGATTGGGGTCCATTTACTTTGGCTTGAGTGAATGTTAATATCCCAATATATGAACTGGGGGTACCTTTTGTATTTTGTTTGGGGCTATTTTAAATACATGTTGTTGAAGGATATCAACAGTAGTGGTTACCCAGGGAGTTAACCCTGATTCCTCCAAATGCCCAATAATTAGATCATCCATATAAACATATAGGAGGGTATTATCTTTGTCAAAATAAGGAGAAAGGATACTATTCATATATTGCTGGCAAAAGGCGAGACTATTGGCTATCCCCGTGGGAGACCAGTCCATTCATATAACTGTAGGAATAGAAAAGGCAAACTTTTCACAATCCTCATGAAGAGGAATTGAGAAGAAGCAGTCCTTTAGATCAATTACAGCGAGGTGAAACTGGGAGGGGGTTGCTGGGACCCAAGGGAAGCCCTTAAAGGGGCCCTACTAGCTCCATATGGGCATTGATTGCTCATAGGTCCTGTAGCATTCTCCAGGTCCCATATGCTTACGTATCACAAACACAGGGCTGCTACAGGGGCTCACTGAGGGCCTTATCAATCCGTCTTTAAGCAGATTTCTGGTGATGTCCTTGAGCATCTTAAGTTCAGGTAATGGCCACTGCCCCACCCATAACAGCTTACCAGGTACCCACCTAATGGGGGAGACCGTGAGAGCAATGGCCTATATGTTTGGGGGTGAATCCAGGTGTCAGGGGTCTGCCTGATGACACCTTGCTCAGTTTTATTATCATAAAAAGCTAAGTGGTCAGTGGTAATAACGGCATCCATTTGTCCTAACAAATCTTGTCCCAGGAGGTTTGCAGACCGCCCAGGGAGGATCAGAGGCCTGCACTTTCCTTTATCTCTGTCTGGCCCCACACAAGTGTATATTCATTTCCTCCTGGCAAGGAAGGAGCTCCCTTGTTTACCCCAAACCCCTCTCCCATTTTATCCTTTCCAGGGCGGCTGGGGGCATAAGGAGGCAGCCACTGCTTGTCACAGACAATATCTACTTTCTTTTTTGTCTTTGCCTCTGCCTGTTTTATTCCTCCCCCTGGGACTGCTCTTCCATAAATTGTGCCCATTTTTGATCTTGCCCCTCATCTGTCTCCTTTTCTCCCATTCTTTTGGTTAATTGGTTACTTTTGGATTCTTCAGACCTCTCCTGATCTTTGACCGTTTCCTGCTCCTCACCTATCTCCTTCTCCTTCACCCTCCCCTCCAGTTGGTTATTTTCAGATTCTTTAGACCTCTTTCAGTCTCTGACCTTTTCCTTACCTGCCATTTGGGGAGGCAGAGCAGTTGGGGAAAAACATGCCTTCAGGGACATAATAGTTGGATAGCTCAGTGCCTTAAGTGCTGGGTCATTTTTGTGTGAATTTGCATTACCCATTGTGGGGTCCCACTCACCTTGATGACCACTTTGCCCTGGGATCTGTCACTCCACGTTGGGTGCCAGTTGCTAGGCTTCCTTAGCCTTCTTATTCCCCAGGGAAAGGTGAGTGCTCTATCAGTCCATTCTGCAGTCCCATGAAGCAGGACAATCAGACATGATAGGGAATCAAGTCAAAGCAGGAACTCAGTTTATTACTGAGTGTCAGTTTATATAGATTAAGGGACATCATGTGATGTGGGGGTTCCTCCAGGCAATGAGAGACAACCAAGCCCTCCCTCTGGCTGGAGGGGGATCTACCTAGATTTTGCTGTTTCATCCTCACTCAGTTCTATAGCTATAGGAAGACAATCACTGCTCATGGAACAGTTGAGCCAGAAATGGGAGGTTTTCTTTCCTTCCTTCCTTTTTTCCTTCCTTCCTTTCTTCCTTCCTTCCTTCCTTCCTTCCTTCCTTCCTTCCTTCCTTCCTTTCTCTCTTTCTTTCTTTCTTTCTTTCTTTCTTTCTTTCTTTCTTTCTTTCTTTCTTTCTTTCTTTCTTCTCTCTCTGTATTTCTTTCTTTTTTCTTTCCCTCCTTCCTTCCCTCCCTTCCTCCCTCCCTTCTTTTCTTTCTTTTTGGTTTTTCAAGACAGGTGTCTTCAAGTCTCTGTGTATTCCTGACTGTCCTAGAACTTACTTTGTAGAAAAGGCCAGCCTCAATCTCCACCTGCCTCTGCTTCCTGAGTGCTGGGATTAAAGGTGTGCTAGCATACCTGCCTGGGAAGTTGTCACTGATTGGAGTAACACAGAATGTCCTGTGTTCCAAGCACTTTACTCAATCTTTTCATACACTGTTGCTATTTGCTAGTTACTTTGCTATTACCATTTGATGGCCTAGGAAAGTTGAAGATCAGAGAATGTAAATGGTACATTCAGATTGAAGCTAGCATTCTTTCTTTATCTGGCCTCTGTTCCCCTTTTCCCTTTCTTTCAATAAGGTCTAACTATGTAGCCCATGCTGGTCTGAAATTTGCTGTGAATCCCAGACTTGCTTCAAGCTCACAATCTTCCTGCCTTTACCTCCCCACTTCTAGGGCTGCAGTGTGCACTACCCTGCCTGGGTCTACTCTCATTCTGTGGGTCACTACCAGCTCCTTGAGGAACCCTATTGATAACATGGTGCCTGCTACAGTAGACACTCAATAAATAAAACTGGCAATAGCCCAGTCTTAGATATACTGAACTTCCCTAGAGAGGAGGCAGATATGAAGAAAAGACACAGGCTGAGTTGTGTGGAACATGGGCTGTGATTATAATGGGTCCTCTTGTCGTGCACTGTGTTTGGATGATGAAGTTTGTGTGTTATGTGGTGTGAGATGATGTGGAGGAAGGCAGGCTCTCAGTGCAGCAGGAAACAGGGAATAGAGATAGATAAACTGGAGCACCCTAGGGGACCTTGTTTTTCTCTTGATGATGTATGGGTGTTTTTATTGTTTAAGGCTGTGCGAAAACTTGGTCTCTGACCAGCCCCATAGAAATAGTTCCAGGGCTCTTCTCTATTTTTGGAGCTTTCCAAGATTCTTACAGGTTTGGTGGTGTGTTCCTTTTTGGTTGCTATGGTAAAATGTCCTGATGAAAGCAAGTTAAGGAAGGAAAGATTTATGTTTCCTTATGGTTACAGTGGGGGTCGGAGTCCATCATATCAGGGAAGGCATGGTACAGTGGCAGGAACCAGAAATTGATTTATCACATTTTTATTACACACTGTTGAAATAAGAGCGGCGGGGCTGTGTCCCCAGCACCCTGGCCGCCTGCTAGTTTATGCCCCGAAATAACAACACACAAATCATATTCATTTAAACACTGCTTGCCCATTATATCTAGCCTCTTCTCGGTAAGCACCCCAAGGTGCGCTTACCAGGAAGATTCTAGCCTACGTCCATCCTGGGTCGGAGCTGAGAAGAGCTATCGCGTCTACCCGGGAGAGCTGAGCATGGCGTCTCTGCTCCAGAGCAGAGCTGTCCAGTCTGTCTGAGGAGTCTTACCTCACTTCCTCTTCCTCCTGTTTACTCCTCCCACCTATGTTTTAACCTATCAGGGCAAGCAGTTTCTTTATTTAATTAACCAATGAAATCAACAGATTGATATATGACACTCCCACATCAACACACAGGAACAGAGAGAAAGAACAGGAAGTGGGGTGAAGTTATAACCCTTCAAAGCCCACCCCCAGTGAATGTCTTCCTTCAGCAAGCCTACATCTCCTAACAGTTCCACCTACCAACAGCACCACCAGCCGAGGTACCAAGTACATGAGCCTATGAGGGACAGTTCTTGTTCAGAACACCACAGGTCAGACTGCTGTGGGCATCAGGACTCAAGGGCTTTTCTCAAGTGTTTCCAAAGCCCACCACAGCCATGGAACTCAGGTGCTCATTTCACTTTTGAAAGCACACAGGGTATTGATGAGTGCAAGGTGGTCACATCTCCTAGCCCAGAATTGCCACCTTACTTCAGTATTTTAGTTTTATCTCTTGGTTGTTTTGTGTATATAAATTTCCTTTTGTCTTTTGTCCTTGACAGAGGGTCTCACTAGTAGCCCTGATTGGCCTGAAGCTACTGTGTAGACCATGCTGCCCTCTTAATTGTAGTGATTCTCTTGTCTTTATCTCTTGAAGGCTGGAGTTACAAAATTCCTTCTTTATGGAGGGTGAAGAAAAGCAAAGTTGGATGTAGTGGATGGTGCGATCCAAGCATTTGCAAGAGAAGCAGGAGAATCAGGAATTCAAGGTCATTCCTGGCTATAGAGCTAATTCAGTACTCCGCTGAGTCACATCTTAAAAAGTAGAATGAACCAACACAAAAGCAGAGAGTATTAAACATGATGGTGGTGCATAGATATGAGGGTAGAGTGAAGTGCTGGGAAGCATTTCACATGTGATACATCTCCAGCATAGTTGTTCAAGAAAAGTTAGGAGTTGAGCCTAGGACCTAATACATGCTAGACAAGCACTCTACCAACTGGCCACAACCTTAGCCCTAAATATAAACACATCAAAAACAACTTTTGTAATCATTTATTATATATTGTGTATGTATGTATGTGTGTATTATGTATGTATGCATGCATGTATGTAGGTCGAAAGGCACCACATGTATAAGTTAGAGAGCAACTTATAGGACTTAAATATGGAGTCAACATCCTAAAGATTAGTATTCCAGGGTCTGGAGTGATGGTTCAGGGTTAAGACTTCTACTGCTCTTCCATAAGATCCAGTTTTAGTCCCCAGCACCCACATCACAACCATCAGCAACTGTACACATTCACACAGGCACACTAAAAAAGAAATTAAAGAAAAAAAGAAAAAGAAAAAAGAAGAGAAACAGACTCATTTCCTAGAGGTGAGCTTGCTTTGCTCTTTACCTCCTGGGTTGAAAGAGCCGAGTTCCTTTGCAAATGCATCTGAGAATACAGGTTTCATTCCCCCACCCCTCACTACCCTCCAGCATATCACATCCCAGAGGCCAGGTGTTTCCTACAGGACAGAACTCCCCAGCTCTAAATCTCTGACTATCATGCCAAAGCTGGAGGGGATGCCCTGCAGAAGGACACTTTGGGGCTCAGACTCTGCACTCCCTGCAAGCCCAGTGGGGGAGAGCAGAAGTGGGGAAATTTATTGTCTTCTGTTTGTCAGAGGTGATTGTGAAAACCTATATTTTATTGATGTAGGAAATGACATACTACATTTTTGGTTCTGATGGCTCATCATGCAAAGTAAATTTTATTTAAAAATATTGGGGGCACAAGAATCTTTTGGGAATATGGAAAATGCTTTTCCATGAAGTCATTTGAATTAATTAAATTTTTAAAATATTAGGCATAGTTTGTGTTAGACAGAGTGTTTTGATGTACATGAATATAGTTTTCATAGTTACCACAACCAAGTCAGTTAATGTGTCATCTTACAAATTACTTTTTAAAGCACCGTAAACGTAACCGCCAAACATGACTCTGGGACTCAGGGGCTCAGACAGGCTTGCTGCACATTTAAGGCCAGCCTGAACTATAGAGCTCCAGCCTTGTCAGGGATACATAGCAAGAGCCTGTCTCAAAAAATCCAAAGAAAAGCAACCAAAACCCAAGCCAAACCAAATAAATAAAAACAAGACCCCAAAGAACAAAAACAAAATAAAAATCAGGGCTGGCAGGATAGCTCAGTGGAGAAAAAGAGCTGGAACCCTTATGCCTGCATTCCATCCCTAGAACTCCAGATGAAAGGAGAAGATAGCCTCCTTGGCGCGTCCTCGGGGCACTCTGTGGTGCAGATTTGCATCTGTCTTCACACATTCCTCATACACACATTATCATCATACACACACACAAATAAATAAAATAAAAAATAAATCACTCCTGTGGAGGTTTGGAAGAAAATGGCCCCCAAAGGGAGTGGCACTATTAGATGTGGCCTTGTTGGAGTGGGTGTGGGCTTGTTGGAGGAAGTGTGTCACTGTGGGGGCGGGCTCTGAGGTCTCCTTTCCTCATGCTACACAGAGTGTTCAGTCTACTTCCTGTTGCCTGTGCTTTGAAAACACAACTTCAAAAAACAATTAAGGGGAGAGTTATACCTTCAGTCTATGATGGAAAGGACCCAATCCTGTTTTAATATGGGGCCAAGTGCATGTTTGTGTTTTTTCACAGGAGAATGAAGCTTGGTTCCTTCCTGAGCATCTCATCTGGTGTCATCTGGTCCAGCCCTGATGACTCAGTAGCTATGGAGGTCTTCCCAGAGGAGTTGGAGTGAGACTTCTGAGCCTGTGTTCCTGACCCTCTGATGTCATCATGCTACAGTCTGAGAAGGGAAGGAGATCATGTGATGGTTGATGATTCCTGCTTTCCTGATAGACCTGCTACACAGATTTCCAGATCTTAGTGAGTCCTGTTTACTTTGGAGCCAGACCAACAATGCTGACTGAATGTCTGGTTGTGTATCTACACCATATCTTGGGGCACAGAAGCTAACTTTGCCAGTATGGTGTTCAATCTGCTGTTGAAATAAAGGACCAGAGAACTGGGCCTCAGAAATTTCTCCACTGGGTGAAAGAGACTTGTTAGAGCAATGGAGCTCTATTATGGAGGCAATGTGTGACTGAATCCCCTCTTCAGTGAGGAGAAATGGTGTAAAAGTTTTTGCTGATACTCAGAGACTGGACAGTTTGAACTTATCTTTGAAAGCTGAAAGCAGCAATGCATATTGGCTAAAAGAGAGGGAAAAGACTCATAAATCACCCATCACAGAAACCCTTTCTTGTCTTTTGATTAGAAAGGATTTAAGAGAATCAAGAGTGCCGGGCAATGGTGGCGCATGCCTTTAATCCCAGCACTTGGGAGGCAGAGGCAGGTGGATCTCTGTGAGTTCGAGACCAGCCTGGTCTACAAGAGCTAGTTCCAGGACAGGCTCCAAAACCACAGAGAAACCCTGTCTCGAAAAAACAAAAAAAAAAAAAAAAAAAAAAAAGAGAGAATCAAGAGTGACAAATCGTGTGTTTATTATTTTATACTAGAATTATGGTATTGACCTGATAATGTCTGCAACACTTTGATTCACTATAAATATACTATTGGTTAGAAAAATTTGACTTGATGCTGTTCTTAGATTTAGTATCTTTAATACGACTAGTTTGGATTTGATGCAGCTAAAAATTATTAAGGATATCCTAGGCAGATTTTAAAGAGATCATCCTATCTTGGCCATCCTCTAATCCTTTATCAGTAGCTATTATGGCCATAGGAGCAGGTGTGTCACAAAACATTATCTTCTTGCTTATGATTAGCTAGTTGTTTGTGAATTCTCTTGATGAAAATTTGTCTCAGAGGTACACAGTGCCTAGCTGCACACCCTCCTTTAACCACCCCCCTTTTTTTTTTAAAAACAGAGAGTGGTAGTCAATGACAGGTAAGATCTTTTTCCCTACAGGCATTCTAAGACAGGACATGCATGGTAGAATGTATGTACTGATGGCAGGTAAGTCTGGAATGTGGAAGAAGATAGCCTAAGACAGGCACAGTTGTCTGTACTATAGCAGAAGCACAGACTTATAAATATATTAAAAAGGGAGGAATATGTAGGAGCCCACAGAAGTGGGTCTGCTCCACCTTGACTGGAGGTCAGAGAGTTCAGGCCTACTCTTACCCCTTCAAGGCTATTGACAAGAGGTTTGATTTAGTGTGGCCACTAACAAGATATCTTGACTTAGGGTGTGATTACTTGGTGTTTTGGGTATTAAGATGGCCCACAGAGGTGGATCCATTCCACCATGAACAAAAGTCAGCATTCAGGCTTATTCCAGCTCCTTCAAGGAGTTTTGACCCAGGGAGTGGCTACCTGCAGGACACTTGGCCTAAGGTGTGGCCGCTGCATGTCCTGCCTAAACAAACAGAGCATGTTGCCTGGTGCTTCAGGTATTGAAGAGGTAATTGCCTTATTTGTTCTTTGTGTCATATTAAAGCAGTCTTTTGCCTTCATCCCCTTTTTATAGATTGGGGTATATAAGCACATGAAAAATAAATGCTGCCGAATTCAGTATTCCACGGGATTGCCCTCCCAATTCTATTCTGTGTCTCTGTCTTTTTCTTTCATATCTCTGTTCAGTCTACTTAGCATTTACTTGGTGTTTCTAATCCACACATCCTACCCTGGAATGTGTAAACCTCATCAAGGTTGGACCCTGACTCTGTGGTGTACATTTGCATCCATGCTCACATGTTCTTCATACACATTATCATCATACACACACACACAAATAATGAATAAATAGAAATATCTGTACTCACGTTTTCTTCATACACATTATCACACACACACACACAAATAATGAATAAACAGAAATAAAAGTTAAATCACTCCTGTGGAGGTTGGAAGAAAATGGCCCCCAAAGGGAGTGGCGCTATTAGGAGATATGGCCTTGTTGGAGTGGGTGTGAGCTTGTTGGAGGAAGTGTGTCACTGTGGGTCTTGGCTCTGAGGTCTCCTTTCCTCATGCTACTCAGAGTGTTCAGCCTACTTCCCGTTTGCATAACAATATATAGCAGTTCCTTGTCTAGCACCATATCTGCCTGCACACCAGCACGTCCCACCATGATGATAATGGACTAAACCTCTGAAACTATAAGCAAGTCCCAATTAAACGCTTTTCTTTTTTAAGAGTTGCTATGGTTATTGTGTCTCTTCGCAGTGATCGAAACCCTAAGACAACTCTCAAAACAAACAACTTCTTTGAATGAACAAAACAAACCCCAAGCCATTTTTAAGACTTGGACGGCCCATCAAATCCATTTATCTTTTTTTTTTTAATTGAAGGGGACAGTAGCCAGGACTTGAACCAGGAGCCTTGATCTTCACTGGGTGTGACTTCTGAGACCTGCCTAAACACAGACTTCTCTGTCAGCAGCCATGGCTCCTACAGCCTGTGAGGAACAGCTTTGTGTGCTCTAGGTCAGCCAGGCAGGCTAGCACACGAATCTGAAGTAGCGAACCATGATGAAGCAGTCACTAGAGCAAAACGCAAAGCCTACAGATGGACCAGACTCGAGCCTAATGGAGAAACCCATACCTCCCTCGTCCAAGATGCCTGTATCTCTCATTATGATGCTGGTAGAAAGAAAACCAGAGTCCACCATGCCCACATCTTTTACAAGGCCCCTCTCAAAGCTAAAGGTCTCTGAGTTCCTCCAGCCATTTCCTCACTCCAGGTACTCCCACAGGCCCTGGAGTGTTCCCAGAGGCCCCTAGGAATTAGGTCTCCATCCTCACCCCCCAGTACAGCACTTGCAGGGAGTTTAACAGGCCTGCACTTCACAGTTTGAAGAGGCCTCTTTTCCTGCTGCTGTTGCTAGGGCTGCTGCTGCCTCCAAGGCTGCTGTCCGGAAGAGGACAGTTTAAACAGGTCTTATCACTGTGTATTCAATCAAGGTTTATGAGGGTTGATAAAGATGTCACCAAAGCTCCACGTGTTCACTGAAACTCTATTCCCTGATGGGATAAAATGCAAAGGTGTCTGTTTTCATTTTGTTTGAAACAGAAAATTTTGGAATAAACACATTTTGTTAACTATGGTGCATGCAGACAAGCCATCAGTGTGAGCAGTCTGGTTATGGTCCAGCATAGGTTAGGTCGGCCTGCAGCTCTGACGATAGCGCTTTAGGCCTTTGGCCTCACGAGCTGCACAGCCCTATCTTCAACATCATGAGTGATCACAATCACTTGTTTAATATCAGCGCCAACCCTGCCCTTGGCATAGGCGCAGCAATACCATTGTGTGCTTTTAATTTTGTGTCCTTTTGTGTAATTGAATGATTAGAACAAAAACACCTCATCTTTAATTTAATAAGAGTCTTGTAACTAAGTATGTTTGATATATTACCTCTTCTGTTAGAAAAAATGTTTCCTTTATGAAACTGTCTTTGTATATATACAATTAGAACTGCAACAAAGCTAACAGGGTCATGACGAAAGGCCCTGAGCCGAGGACCTTTGTATCCTGTGAGTAGCCATGTGTTTGCTTATCTGGAGGCCTGTGCTGGCCTGCACCTTCCACATGGCAAAGTGTCTCACTGGCTATGTAACATGGTTCTGTTGTTAGGCCAAGGCACAGTCGCAGAAAACAGGACAAGAAGCCTTGTAGTGTTACAAGATTTTCTCCCAGTTTTCAGTTGAAAAGGCTCAATGGCTTGACAGCTATTTTCTGCCTTCTGATAACTAAGTAGAGAAATCCGCATTACAGTGGGCTACCCAGTCTCTACCAGTATGGTGAGGCTTTAGGAAATCAAATTACCTGTCCATTCAATACTATTCAGTTACACTTAATGGCTTTCCTTCAATGTGTGAACACACCTCTTCTCCACGCGGGCAGGCTCCGTATAGACAGTTTTTCCTCGTTCTGTGCAGCCCAGGAGGGAAGAGAAACCACTACGCCAGCATGAAAGGTGGAGGTGGTGACTCGGGGAGGGGAGGGCCAGCCTGAGAGCTTTCAATAAGAAAACTGACAGCAACATTCAGGGTCAGACCCCAGGGAAGAGCTTCATACAGGGGAAGGATATGGTGGCCAAATGCTATCAGGTCCTTGGAGGAAATAAATTTGCACCCAGGTGGTTCTCCCCAGAATCGGACACTAGGATGGAAGTACAGATAGTTTACCAGGGCAGGGATTCTGAGAGCATTGGTAAGACAGTGGAGCAGAGGAGGAAGCTAACTGTGGATGTGCTTTTGAGGCAACTGGGGCCCCACTTGGCTGGAAAGTGCTCAGGAAGACAAGAACTGCTTCTGAGCTGTGTCCTTGAAGCTGAGGAAGCTGAGGTATTTGTAATAATTCAGTCATTAAACCACATTAAGATTGAGCCAGCAAGATGGTTCAGTGGTTAGAGATGCTTGCTGTCATGTCTGTCAACAGAGCTTGAACCTTCAGGCTGAGCACCACACAAACTTAGGAGTTTAAGACCAGTATGGGCAGCAGAATTATTGAATAGGAAACATTTATTTATTTATTTTATCATTTTTAGATTTTAGTCTTTGTGTTTGTCTCTGTGTGGTATGTGCGTGTGAGTGTAAGTGCCGACAGAGTCCAGAGTCAGATGCCTGTGAACCACTGGCTGTGGATGCTGGGAATCTGTGGAAGAGCGGTACATGTTCTTAACCACCCAGCCACCTCCAATGCCACATTTCTGAGAACATTTTGATAAGACCACCGTGTGCACTGAAGTGTCACATTAGAAAGTAGTCCACAAGAGTTAGAGTCTAAGTATCAAAGTTCTAGGAATGCCTTACTCAACTTGTCTACTCTTTTTATATATGAAAAGAACAGTAAAAAACAAACAAACAAAACCAAAACTTTCCATATAAGTCTAAATGTACTTGGAAAGCTACAAACCAAAAGTTAGATGAGGGCCTTGGATTGTGGCACGGTGGAGAGTGCTCGCACCCAGAGCTTCGGATTGGAGCCACACCAGCCAGGTGTGCTGATACCAGCATTCGGGAGGTAGAGGCAGGAACATCAGAAGTTCATCAGATCCTATTTCAAAAAACAACAATACAAAAAAATCTTGGGAGCTGGAGAGATGGCTCATTGGTTAGGAGCTCTACCAGAGGCCTCAGCTCTGGAATGGTGGCTCATGTTCCTGGGGACATTGTACCCGGTTCTGGTCGTTGCAGACACTAGATATGCATATGGATTTGTGCAGGTACATTGTACATAAAATTTTCATGATTTCCGCATGAGTGGGAAGCGTTGGGCCATTAGTGCTTTGAGGAGACAATGTGGACCCGCAGCAGAGGGATTCGCGCCTGGTCCTGCCATGTCCTGCACAAGAGTGCTGGTGGACTTTCCTTGTATCGTTTTGTTCTCCTTGTTCACCCCATCCTCACTTCTAGTATTGTGTTTACATATACAGATAAGTATCTCTTTGTGTCTTCTCTAGCTTCTGCTTTTTTTAAAACTTAGTCTAAATTAATCCTTTGATAAACAGAAATTGCTAATTTCAATGTAATTGAGTTTTTTTTTTTTTAAGTCCGTTTTAAGAAACTCCCTGTTTGGTTCTGTTTCTTTATCAACACCTTATTCTTTGCAGAGGTGTAGCTCTGAAGTCCCTTTCTGTTCCCTTGGTCAGTCTGCCTGTTCATGAATACACTACCATGGCATTTTATTGTTATTTAGGTGAGTCTCCCTTCTTGGGTTTTATAAAGCCCATTTGTTGTTCCTGTTTGCAAATAAATCTTAGAATGATCTTGTCGGACTCATTGGAAAGAGTTATTGAATTTGAACTTCACTTTGGACATTCTTTGAATTAACAGGTTCTTCATTTAACTACTTCTTAAACATTCTATATTTTTGTTGCTATTGTGAGGAGTAGCCTGGCTTTTAAAGTGTGTTTTCTAGATGACTGTGGTTGCCTGGGGCAGAGACAGTCACACTTGCTCTTATGACGGTTTAGACTGAGTTTGCAGCCACTGGAGTTCTCTACTCTCTGCTCCCTCCTTCTTCTGTTCCCCCCTCTCCTATCCTTCCTCTCTCCTCCCTTCTTCCTTTACTCTTTTTCTTCCTCCTCCCTCATCTTCCTCCTTCTTCTGTAAGTCTTCCCTCTCAATCAACCCTTTAATGAAGGTCAAATCTATTCTTGGTTGGTGGGGCTTATAAAAACATACCTTAAGACTTAGCTCAAGGACCTATTTCTTCATTCCTCCTATGGAAAAATTATATTAATTTTATAAATTGTTCTCTGTGACTTCACTGAGAAGTTTTTTTTTTTTTTCGTTTTTAGTGGTTTATTTGACTGTGCTGCTTTTTCTACAAAGATGATCACATGGTCTGCAAAAGTACAATGTTTTTTATCTTTAACTCTTACCTTTCTTCTTTTTATTATTGCATATTCATGGTGTGTATGGTGTGTATGTGGGGTAGCTGCATCACAGTGTGTATACGAAGATCAGGGAGAGCTCTGTGGAGTCCATTCTCCCCTGCTACCCTTGTGTTTCTGACACTGGCTCTGCACACAATCCTCTCGCCTTTGCCTTCCTCTCAAAGCTTCTCTTCTAGGTGCCATGGCTTTAGAGGCTCTGACGTGTTGCCTTGCACAGTTAGAACATTTTCTTCACTTCTTTCTCAGAATTTCTTCATCATTTGAGGGCATGATGTAACCTTCTTTTCTAATAGTGAGTTGAATTAATTGGTGTAATGATCACATATTGAACCAGCCTTGCTTTCTGAGATAAATCTTATTTGATCAGGATTCAGTTATTGTTTTGAAATTTTTACGTCTACATCCATGAGTAAAAGTGGTCTGTAATTTTCTTTTCTTATCATGTCCTTATCTGATTTCAGCATCAAGATTACACAGGTCTCATAAAATGAACTCGGTGACTTTGTTTTTCAAGCTCTCCTACCCAGCTCAAGCTGGCCTTGATCCCTTCAGTGTTGGGATTATAGCATGACCCTTCTCTTTTCTATTATCAGGGAAAACTTGAATAAGAATTAATTATGAAAATATTCTTTTAAAATTTGGTAGACTAAACCAACCAAATTAAAGTCTTTTTAGTTAGATTTTTTATGATTATCTTTTAAAATCTCTTCAGTGTTTATCAACTCATTCAAATTTTTACTTGTACTGATTTTATATTTCTTTCCTAGAAAGTTATCCATTTCATTTTGCCAATAAAATGTATTAGGGTAGAGCCACTAATGATCTTATGATTATTTTCTAATCTACTATATCTATATTTTGTTCAATTCAGCATTTCCCCTTTTTTCCTTCATCAATCTTGCAAGCAATATGCAAGTCTTTAAAGAAAATGCCCTAGACGTGGCTGTGTCCTGATGAAGCTGAGTGTCTCTGTCGGCTGCCAGCAGTCAGAAACTCATGGAGACAGATGTGAGCACGACTCTCTGAGAAGTGCGTGGTGGCAGAAGGAGCTGCTGACGCCCGGTGAACAGTGTAAGGATTGTGTGGGCTCAGTCCGTGGCAGGAACGACAAGCAGGGTTTTCCCATGGGACAAGGTGGAAGTCCTGACCCACGGCAAAGTGTGCCTGTTATTGAATCAGGGCCGTTCTTGTTGTAGACCAAGGCGGGTGGAGAGAGGAAGCGGTTTGTTGGCGGCTGCACTGGGACGCAGTGAGAGAAGGCTTTTCTGGGCTGACAGACAGGGCTCCAGGACAGCCTGTCTATGTGCTTCTGACCCCAAAGAGCTCACACAATCTGAAAGCTTTTCAGTCTTTCTAAAGAAGATGATGTCTGCCTTCTAAAGAAGATGATGTTCTAAGAAAGCTCTTAAAGAAGGCGAGAAGCCCAGGAACAAAGTCCCCAAGATTCCGTGACTCCACTCCAGGTGTCCTAGAGCACAAATGCTCTAAAGAAACACCCTGAGAAAAATGAGGAGGAAGCTGAAGAACATGAAAAAATAAAGTAAAATAAAGGCCAAAGGAATTTGCTTGAAAATATGAATTTCCTTCTAACTTTTTTTTGTTTCTTTTTCTAGACAAGGTTTTTCTGCACAGCTCTGGCTGTCCTGGAACTCACTCTGTAGAACAGGCTGTCCCGGAGCTCATAGAGATCCACTTCCCTCTGCCTCCCAAGTGCTGGGATTAAAGGTGTGTGTCACCACTGCTGGGCTTAATAATTTCTTAAATGATACACTAATTTGGCTTTGTAGCACTTCATTAGTAATTCATCTTAAATATCTTTCAGTTTTCTTTGCTTTTTTTTTTTTTTTTTTTTTTTTTTTTTTTTTTTTTTTTT
>NW_026067944.1:1227269-1244903 GCF_014885135.2 Alexandromys fortis
TTTTTGGTTTTTCGAGACAGGGTTTCTCTGTGGCTTTGGAGCCTGTCCTGGAACTAGCTCTGTAGACCAGGCTGGTCTCGAACTCACAGAGATCCACCTGCCTCTGCCTCCCGAGTGCTGGGATTAAAGGTGTGCGCCACCATCGCCCGGCCTCAGTTTTCTTTGTAAAACATATCCTTATAACTATTGTTATTGTTTGTGAGTGGCGCTTGTTTGAGTGTGGATGAGGGTGCAAAGGAAGTTTATGTGCAGCTAGAAATCAACTTTTGAGAGCTGGTTCTCCTTTCCGTGATTCATGTATGGAAGTCAGAAAGCAACTTCCAGGGGTCCATTCTTTTCTTCCAACCTCTGGGTCCCACGGATTCAGACTTAGGAGCAAGTGCCTTTTCCCGCTGAGCCATCTTGTCATCCCTAAATAAAATTATTTTAAAATATTATTTACTCTCCCAATATTGTGTTACACACTTTCATATATTTTTATTTTTATTTTCTGAATTCATTATTTCATAATTGGAGACAGAATTTGTTGAATTTAATTATTGTCTGAGAAAATGATCTTTGTAAATGTCTCACATATTCTTGAAAAGACCGCGTTCTTATGTTAGGTGAACATAGAGTTCTGTGTAGTGGCATTTCATTTGTATTTCAATAAGTAAATCTTGCCTGAAGATGAGAAAAGTAAAACAGCCACACTGGCCAGCCTTACAGACCAGGCAGCAATGACACACACCTTTAATCCCAGCAGCTACACTCACTTTCCATAAAAACCAGGTGGAAATGGTGCACTCTCTTAATCCCAGAACCAGACAGGATTATAAAACAGGAGACAGCTCTCAGTCTCATCCTGAGATTCCTGGAGGCAGGGTCGCCATTTCAGACTGGCTGGCTGCTTTGCTTTTCTGACCTTCAGGTTGAACTCAATATCTGTTCCTGGGTTTTTATTAATCGTGCTACATTTGGCACCAAACTTTTGGAGTACAAATTCACAGAAAAAGCCATTTGCCTGAGGCTTTTTAGCCACCAGCACAGGCCAGAGCTGGACCCAAACCCACCACCGGGGTTCAGGAGAAAAACTAGCGCTCCCGACTCCCATCTGCCCTGGCTGAGTTTTGTTTTAAATACTGTATGTATTGCATTGTCTTTGAATTGTTTGAATGCTGAGGAAGGAGCAACAGCTGCTAAAAGACATTTGGTTTTAAATGCTGCTGGATTAATTCAACTTACATATTTTGAAAATGCCTTAACTTCAAAGTTTAAGTCAAAAAATACCTAGAAGAAGTTTTGCTTTTATTTCCACAGAAAATGAGAAGCTGTGGATTCATTCTGGGCTAAGAAAAATCAGGTTAGATAAAGTAAGGCCTCCTGAAAAATCTTTTTATTAAATTGATATTTATTAAGCTCTACATTTTTCTCTGCTCCCCTTCCTGCCTTTCCCCTCCCCTCCTCAATCCTCCACCAAGGTCCCCATGCTCCCAATTTACTCACAAGATCTTGTCTTTTTCTATTTCCCATGTAGATTATATCTATGTAAATCTCTCTTAGTGTCCTCATTGTTGTCTAAGTTCTTTGAGATTGTGGTTTGTAGGCTGGCTTTCTTTGCTTTATGTTTAAAAACTACCTATGAGTGAGTATGTGTGATAATTGTCTTTCTGTGTCTGGGTTACCTCACTTAAAATAATGTTTCCTAGCTCCATTCATTTTCCTGCAAAACTCAAGCTATCATTATTTTTTTCTGCTGTGTAGTACTACATTGTGTAAATGTACCACATTTTCCTTATTCATTCTTCAGTCGAGGGGCATTTAGGTTGTTTCCAGGTTCTGGCTATAACAAACAAAGATGCTATGAACATAGTTGAGCATATGTCGTTGTGGCACGATTGAACACCCTTTAGAAATATACCCAAAAGTGGAATTACTGGGTCTTGAGGAAGGAAGTTTCCTAATTTTCTGATAAATTGTCACACTGACATCCAAAGTCAGTATACCAGCTTGTATTCCCACCAGCAATGCAGAAGTGTTCTCTTTTCCCCACAATCTCTCCAGCATAAGTTGTCATTAGTGTTTTTGATTTTGGCCATTCTTACAGATGTAAGATGGAATCTCAGATTTTTTTTTGAGATCTGCATTTCTCTGATGACCAAGGATGTTGAACAGTTCCTTAAGTGTCTTTCAGCCATTTTAAGATTCCTCAGTTGAGAGTTCTCTGTTTAGGTCTGTACTCCATTATTTTTATTGGATTATGTATTCTTTTTGTGTCCAATTTCTTGAGTTCTTTGTATATTTTGGAGATCAGACCTCTGTCTGATGTGGGGTTAGTGAAGATCTTTTCCCATTCTGTAGGCTGTCATTTTGTCTTGATGACCACAGCCTTTGCTTTACAGAGCTTTTCAGTTTCAGGAGGTCCCATTTATTGTTTCTCTTAGTGTCTATGCTACTGGGGTTCTATTTAGGAAGTAGTTCCCTGTGCCAATGCGTTCAAGTGTACTTCCCACTTTCTCTTCTATAAGGTTCAGTGTGGCTGGCTTTATGTTGAGGTCTTTGATCCATTTGGACTTGAGTTTTGTGCATGGTGATAAATATGGATCTATTTTCATTCGTCTACATGGTGATATCCAGTTATGCCAGCACCACTTGTTAAATATGCTTTCTTTTTTCTATTTGATATTTTTTGTTTCTTTATCAAAGATCAGGTGTTCAAAGATGTGTGGATTAATATCCGGGTCTTCTATTTGGTTCCATTGGTCCTCTTGTCTGTTTTTATGCTATTACCAGGCTGTTTTCAGTACTGTAGCCCTGTAGTAGAGTTTGAAGTCAGGGATCGTGATGCCTCCAGAAGTTCTTTTATTGTACAGGATTGTTTTGGCTATCCTGGTTTTTTTTTTTTTTTTTTTTTTTTTTTTTTTTTAAATNTTTTTTTTTTTTTTTTTTTTTTTTTGCTTTTCCAAATGAAGTTGAGTAGCATTCTTTCGAGGTCTTTGAAGAATTTTGCTGGGATTTTTATGGGCACTGAAAAATCTTGCTTCTTCTGTGGCTGGGTCACAACTGCAGACCAAACTTTCCTCTTCCCAGAATTCTCTTGTTTTGTTTGTTTGTTTGTTTTTTGAGACAGGGTTTTTCTGCAACTTTGCAGCCTGTCTTGGAACTCACTCTGTAGACCAGGCTGGCCTCAAACTCACAGAGATCTTCCTGTCCCTGCCTCTCCAGTGCTGGGATAAAAGGCATGTGCCACCTAACCAAATACCCAGCAAACTAGTTCTTATAACTTAAATTAATCTGTATTTTTATTGATCTGCATTCTACCATGTGGCTTTTAGCTGTGTGTCCTACTCATTCTGCATCTAGCTGGCTTTTCCTTCTGACTAACAACTCTGCCCTTCTGCCCAGCATTCTATTTGCCCCCCAAATCCTGCTTAGATACTGGCTGTTTAGTTTTTTATTAAACCAGTCATAGTTACACATCTTTGCACAGTGTAAAAGAATATTCCACAACAGATGCTGATCCTTATGATAAATAAGTAAATAATGACAAATTGGGAAAATGTTAATAATTGGTAATCCACAAAGGCTATATTAGTGGCAAATTGTGTATGTTTTTCAAGCACACATGCACACACACATACCACATGTGTGTATATATAGTTCATCCTCATTTGTTGCCAAGAAATTAAAATAAATATAAAACATTATATCTGGAGGTTAGGTGGTAAGGAACAACCATACAGGTGGTAAGGAAACTGTTGGGGCAGGGTTCTGTTCTTGTCTTTGCAGGTAAATACTCATCTTCAAAAATCAAGAGACCCTGGATATTTGGATACTGACAGAAGGAAAATTAACTAGGCACTAAGGATCATTGAGAAAAAGAAATCCAATTTATGAGATCAGGTATCTGATATCTATCTATCTATCTATCTATCTATCTATCTATCTATCTATCTATCTGTTTAGCATACACACATATATATGTGTGTGATGTGTATATGTGTGTGTGTATTTATGAATATATAGAGCTGGTTTTGGAGTTGGACAATGGCTCTGTCCTTCTCTAAATCCAAGCATGTTGTTAAAAGAAAAATTCAGAGGTTCTGTTTCATGTCAAGAGCCATATGATATGGGATAGAAAGTAAAAAGAGTTAAAAAGTATTTTCTTCATATCTATGTTTGTCTCTATCATACCTTTCATTGGATATATATGTCTGTATATGTCTATATAAATAATGTTTAAGTTTTCCATGATGAACAATAGATTTTCCTACAGATTCTTTTCCTGCAGTAATCTTTGAAGTTTCCAGGAAGAAGATGGGGGTCCACAGCAACCACTCCACCTACCTGAGATGACATTTTGATGTAGATAACCCTACTATAAGACACCTGCTGAAACAGTGCACCTTCTCATATTCTGGCCAGTACTCCAAATGAGAACTTTGAAAAACAAACAAACAAAACAAAAACCTCTTGACTGCTCAGAAAATTTTGCAACTATACTAGATAGTATTTTTGGA
Organism: Alexandromys fortis; assembly: GCF_014885135.2. NCBI lineage: Eukaryota > Metazoa > Chordata > Mammalia > Rodentia > Cricetidae > Alexandromys > Alexandromys fortis. The sequence continues at coordinate 1,231,769 of NW_026067944.1, forward strand.
ACTTAAACTGCACTTAATTTTTGCAGGATCCCATTAAGAAAACCTCACTCTGATGACAGTGGAAGGAATTCTAGAAGACAACACTCCCTGTTCCCAAAAACATTTGTCCATAGGGTTGGGAACACTGTTTAGGGGTTGTTATACTAGATAGAGGCTTGGGGTGAAAACTATGCTTGTTCAAAAAAAAAAAAAAAAAGGATGGGATAGTAACAGTGGGTAATAGAGTGAATACGATGTGGGAGTGATTTCTTATTAATAAAGAAACTGCCTAGGCCCATTTGATAGGCCAACCCTTAGGTAGGCGGGGAAAACAGAACAGGATGCTGGGAAAAAGAAGCTGAGTCAGGGAGTCGCCATGATTCCCCCGCTCCAGACAGACGCAGGTTAAGATCCTCCCTGGTAAGCCATCTCGTGGGCTACACAGAATATTAGAAATGGGTTAGAACAATATGTAAGAGCTAGCCAATAAAAAGCTGGAACTAGCCGGGCCAGGCAGTGTTTGAAAGAATACAGTTTCCGTGTAATTATTTCAGGGCATAAGCTAGCCATGCAGGCGGCCGGGTGCCTGGGACGCAGCCCCGCTGCTCTTAATTCAACAAGTATTATTTATGGATAATTTACATTGGTATAGTTTTGAATATTGATACAAGTTCAAATTATATTTGTTAGCGCACAACAGCGGCGGCCGGAACCGGACGCGCACGGCGGGCGACATAGCTGGCGCAGCGGCCGGGACCGGCGGGTACTGACACAGTGGCAGACAACGCAGGCGACAGGGACCAGGGCAACACCAAGAGCAGATCGCCCCAGGACAATTAAATCAAAGAGGTAGGCCTTTGGTTGGCGAGGTCCCGGGCAAACAGGGAACCTGGTTCTTTTCCTGAAGACCCGTCTGAGGGGTGAGAGGGATCTTGGCCCCTGGCAGGAGCCAGGAAACAGAACGAGGGAATTTTGCAAGAGGAGCCTCTGGCCAGCAGGGAAACCTGATCTGGTTTTAAAAGACCAATTAGAGATCGTCAATAGGAGGAGATGGGCAGGCGCCAAGGCAAAAATTCTCCCAATAAGCTGAAAAACAACATGAAAGCACCAGAACCCAATGATCTTACAACAGAAGGACTTGAACACCCTAACACAGAAGAAGTGGAAAAAATCGACTTTATGAAAGCAATAGAGTCCCTTAAACAATATGTAAAAAACACCTTTATAGAAATGGATGAGAAGTATAACAAAAAGTTTGAAGAATTGAGTAAATACGTACATGAGACCCTGGGAAACCAAGAAAAAATGAACAAACAGGTAATGGAAACAGTTCAAGAATTGAAAACTGAAATGGAAGCAAGGAAGAAAGCACAAACTGGGGACCAGCTGGATACGGAAAATCTAGGTCAACGAGCAGAGCCTACAGAAACAAGCATAATCAATAGAATACAAGAAATAGAAGAAAGAATCTCAGATTCTGAAGACACCATAGAGAAAATAAACGCACTGATCAAAGAAAACAGCAAAGCCAACAAATTCTCATCACAAAACATTCAGGAAATATGGGACACAATAAAAAGACCAAACCTGAGAATAATAGGAATAGAAGAAGGGGAAGAATTACAGCTCAAAGGCCCAGAAAATATATTTAACAAAATTATGGAAGAAAACTTTCCCAACATAAAGAAAGATATTCCTTTGAATATCCAAGAAGCATACAGAACACCAAACAGACTGGATCAAAGAAAAGCATCCCCTCGCCATATAATAATCAAAACACAAAATATACAGGTTAAAGAAAGAATATTAAGAGCTGCAAAGGAAAAAGGCCAAGTAACTTATAAAGGTAAACCGATCAGACTTACACCTGACTTCTCTATGGAAACCATGAAAGCCAGAAGGTCCTGGATAGAGGTTCTTCAAAAACTAAGAGACCATGGATGCAAACCCAAACTTCTATACCCAGCCAAGCTAGTATTCACTATCAATGGAGAAAACAAGACATTCCAGGATAAGAACAAATTTAAACAATACGTAGCCACAAATCCAGCGCTACAGAAAGTAATAGAAGGAAAATCGCAACCCAAGGAATCCAACATTGCCAACACTGACTACAATAACTCAGGAATCTAGCGAACCTTCACCAGTACAACTCAAAGAAGGGACACACACAAACTCTACTACCGAAAACAGTAAGAATAACCGGAGTAAACAACCACTGGTCACTAATATCACTTAATATTAATGGTCTCAATTCACCTATAAAAAGGCACAGGCTAAGGGATTGGATACGAAAACAGGATCCAACATTCTGCTGTTTGCAAGAAACACATCTCAACCACAAAGACAGGCATCTACTCAGAGTAAAAGGTTGGGAAAAGGTCTTTCAAGCAAATGGTCCTAACAAAAAAGCAGGTGTGGCCATACTAATTTCCAACAAAACTGACTTCAAACTAAAATCAATCAGAAGAGATCGAGATGGACACTTTATACTCATAACAGGAACAATTCATCAGGATGACATCTCAATCCTGAATATCTATGCCCCTAATATAAAAGCACCCACTTATGTAAAAGAAATATTTCTAAAACTCAAGGCAGACATAAAACCACACACACTAATAGTAGGAGACTTCAACACACCTCTCTCTCCAATGGACAGGTCAATCAGACAGAAACCTAATAGAGAATTAAGAGAATTATTGGAGGTAATGAAGCAAATGGACTTAACAGACATCTACAGAACACTCCACCCAAATAGGAAAGAATATACCTTCTTCTCTGCAGCTCATGGAACCTTCTCAAAAATTGACCATATACTCGGAAACAAAGGAAACCTCCACAGATACAAAAGAATATCAGTGTCCACCTGTGTCTTATCAGATCACCACGGATTAAAGTTAGATGGCAACAACTATGCTACCCCCAGAAAGCCGACAAACTCATGGAAACTGAACAGTCAACTACTGAACCACACCTGGGTCAAGGAAGAAATTAAGAAAGAAATTAAAGTCTTCCTTGAATTTAATGAAAATAAAGAGACAACATACTCAAACCTATGGGACACGATGAAAGCAGTGCTAAGAGGAAAGTTCATAGCACTAAGTGCCCACTTAAAGAAAACAGAGAAAGCATACATTGGGGACTTAATGGCACACCTGAAAGCTTTAGAAAAAAAAGAAGCAGAGGTGCCCAGAAGGAGTAGAAGACTGGAAATAATCAAACTGAGGGCAGAAATCAACAAAATAGAAACACAGAAAACAGTCCAAAGAATCAATGAAACAAAAAGTTGGTTCTTGGAGAAAATCAACAAGATCGACAAACCCCTATCCAAACTAACTAAACAACAGAGAGAGAACACGCAAATAAATAAAATCAGAAATGAAAGGGGGGACATAACCACAGACACAGAGGAAATCCAGAGAATCATTAGATCTTACTATAAAAGCCTGTATGCCACAAAACTGGAAAATGCAAAAGAAATGGACATTTTTTTAGATAAGTACCATATACCAAAGCTAAACCAAGACCAGGTGAATGATCTAAATAGACCTGTTAGTCGCGAAGAACTAGAAACTGTTATCAAAAATCTCCCTTCCAAAAAAAGCCCAGGACCAGATGGGTTCAACGCAGAATTCTACCAGAACTTCCAAGAAGAGCTAATACCTATACTCCTTAACGTATTTCACAATATAGAAACAGAAAAGTCATTGCCAAATTCCTTTTATGAAGCTACAGTTACCCTGATACCAAAACCACACAAAGACCCAACCAAGAAAGAGAATTACAGGCCTATCTCACTCATGAATATCGACGCAAAAATTCTCAATAAAATACTGGCAAACCGAATTCAAGAACACATCAGAAAAATTATCCATTATGATCAAGTAGGCTTCATCCCAGAGATGCAGGGCTGGTTCAACATACGCAAATCTATCAATGTAATCCACCATATAAATAGACTGAAAGAAAAAAACCATATGATCATTTCATTAGATGCGGAAAAAGCATTCGACAAAATTCAACACCCCTTTATGATAAAGGTCTTGGAGAGAATAGGGATACAAGGGTCATACCTAAATATAATAAAAGCTATCTACAGCAAACCGACAGCTAACATTAAATTAAATGGAGAAAAACTCAAAGCCATCCCACTAAAATCAGGAACAAGACAAGGATGTCCACTCTCTCCATACCTCTTCAATATAGTGCTTGAAGTTCTAGCAATAGCAATAAGACAACATAAGGGGATCAAGGGGATTCGTATTGGAAAGGAAGAAGTTAAGCTTTCGTTATTTGCAGATGACATGATAGTATACATAAGCGACCCCAAAAATTCTACCAAAGAACTCCTACAGCTGATAAACACCTTTAGTAGCGTGGCTGGATACAAGATCAACTCCAAAAAATCAGTTGCCTTCCTATACACTAAGGATAAGGAAACAGAGAGGGAAATCACAGAAGCATCACCTTTCACGATAGCCACAAAGAGCATAAAATATCTTGGGGTAACCCTGACCAAGGAAGTGAAAGATCTATTTGACAAGAACTTCAAGTCTTTGAAGAAAGAAATAGAGGAGGACACCAGAAAATGGAAGGACCTCCCTTGCTCTTGGATTGGGAGGATCAACATAGTAAAAATGGCAATTCTACCAAAAGCAATCTATAGATTCAATGCAATCCCCATCAAAATCCCATCAAAATTCTTCACAGATCTGGAGAAGACAATAATCAACTTTATATGGAAAAACAAAAAACCCAGGATAGCCAAAACAATCTTATACAATAAAGGAACGTCTGGAGGCATTACCATCCCTGACTTCAAACTCTATTACAGAGCTACAGTATTGAAAACAGCTTGGTATTGGCATAAAAACAGAGAAGTCGACCAATGGAATCGAATAGAAGACCCTGACTTTAACCCACAAACATATGAACACCTGATTTTCGATAAAGGAGCTAAAAGTATACAATGGAAAAAAGAGAGCATCTTCAACAAATTGTGCTGGCAAAACTGGATGTCAATCTGTAGAAGAATGAAAATAGACCCATATCTATCACCATGCACAAAACTCAAGTCCAAGTGGGTGAAAGACCTCAATATCAGTCCAAACACACTGAACCTGATTGAAGAGAAAGTGGGAAGTACTCTACAACACGTGGGCACAGGAGACCACTTCCTACGTATAACCCCAGCAGCACAGACAGTAAGGGCCTCATCGAATAAATGGGACCTCCTGAGACTGAGAAGCTTCTGTAAAGCAAAGGACACTGTTGCTAAGACTGAAAGGCAACCCACTGACTGGGAGAAGATCTTCACCAACCCTGCAACTGACAAAGGTCTGATCTCCAAAATATACAAATTATATTTGTTACTTTTGTTTACATTATTTGTACATATATACAAAGTTATTTTGTCAGATTGTATATATGTATGTTTCAACCTCAGTTTAGGACATTTTGTATATTGATACAACTTTTAGGGTATATTTTATATTATTATAAGTCAGTAGTTGTTCATGTTTGTTGTACATACAGTTAGATCAATTAGATTCTTTAGATACATAGAGGTTGTATTCTGTCTAGATAGGTATTCTTCAACCACTTCAAGGATCTGTGGAACATGGTATTTAAATAATTTAGGGTTCTGTTGACATGAGACATGATTGCTTCTGACAGCACCAGTCTATTCCCAAGAGAATGTTGGGCATCCTCCACTTGGAGCTTGTTTTCTTCTTGGCAAAGCTGGCCTTTGGGCAAGGAACTGACAATGCCTCAACCACTGACAAGTTACATAGTATCCGGAAATGGATAGCAGACTGTCAAATCTTGCCAAGACAAGGTAAAATGGTCTTGAAAAATTTTCTGACTCTGAAAATGGTCTTTCAGTTACACTAAGCCTTAACCTAAGTTGGTTGCTTCAACGTTGCAAAATGAGACTTTTTTGCTCAGGTAGCTAATTGTCTCCATCATATATTGCTCACTTTGGAAGCTGCTTGATTGTACTTCCTGCCTGCTCATGTAATATTATCTCCCTTCTCAGGCCTTTGATGGAGTTGAAGATTAGATAGTTGTAGTTACTGTACTCTTATGATCTAGCCAAGCCATTTCCTATACAAGGATAGAATGTTTATTAGAACATTTAGCATATGTTCCTTGCTTAATATTGTCTATGATAATTGTAATTCTAATCTTATACTTGACATCTGTTCCTAGTGTATATTGTTTTGTATCTGGTTTGGAACTCTCTTACTTAAACAAAAGGGGGAGGTGCTGTGGGAACTCCTTCTGCTCCTTCAGCCAATAGCCTTGAAGAGACCAGCCCATGGGGCATGGTCTCTTATACTTTTAAAAAGCAGCGGGAACCAGGCGCGCTCTCTTTTGGCTTCTGGCTCCTGTTAGGCTGCTAGAATCTCTGTTTGCAACAAGAGGACTGTTGTTTGGGATGGTGATCTGTAAATTTTCCTCTCAAATAAATAACCCTTTTTATTATCCATTCTTCTGGACTGGTGTGGGATTGTTTTATGGCTTCATAATTCTAGACACAAAAGAACAGAATTTAGTGCTTCTTGGTAGTCACATTTTTTCCCCAGATGGGCTCTGTTTGCTGGTGGCAAGCAGGGGCACCATGGCTTCTTTAAGAGAGGTCTTCCTGGCTCAGCATTGGCGATGAAGACTGCATGGCTTCTTTAGGGGAGGGTTTCCTGGTTCATGCTATTTGAAAGAACAGCTCTGGCCAAGCACTTAAATGGGGTCTTTGAACAGCATGTTACAAATTGCTTAATGGTGACATAGACCCACTGTGATGGTGGAGTTGGGGCCATGTGCATGGCTTTCAGAGGTAGTGAACATGCATGCCTCTGCCATGTGGGATGGGGTGGAGCTGACAAACAGGCAGTTGAGTTGGTCCTAGCCATGCCCACTTTGCATTTAAAAAAATGCTCCTGGACAGAAAATGATTACAGATACTGAGCAAAGACAGATTCAGATGAAAAAGACCTCTGAATGGGTCACAATGAGTCACATCAATGGGTACATTGGATAAATGTACATAGGCTTGGGAGAGAGAGGAAAAAGAGTATAGATAGTTATAATATAAAAGAGTATAAAAAAGGAGTATAGACAGTCATAGATTAAAGGAGTAAAATAATAAAATAAATATTAAACTTGTAGAAAAAGTAATAGAGTAAGAAAAACAAGCCACATAAGGATGGAAAATATACAGAAAGTCTGGATTACATATATTATTGTGTTTTATTTGAAATTTTTTGACTGTGAATGAGTTAAGTACAGAAAGACATTTCATTGTACAGGCTGCTAAGCTAAATCAATATATATATTTCAAAGGTATCTTGATTTCATAATTTGGGTCTAAGAATTTGATGCTTTGGCCGGGCAGTGGTGGTGCATGCCTTTAATCCCAGCACTGGGGAGGCAGAGGCAGGCGGATTTCTGTGAGTTCAAGGCCAGCCTGAACTACAAGAGCTAGTTCCAGGACAGGAACCAAAAAACCAAAAAGCTACGGAGAAACCCTGTCTTGAAAAATCAAAAAAAAAAAAAAAAAAAAGAATTTGATGCTTTGGAAAAGAGATTCTGCTTTTGTTTCTACAGAGGATAGAAAGCTGTGGATTCTTTACTGGCTAATATGGTTTGATCAAACAAGAGCCCCTGAAGCAGTGGCCCAGATGGTTCAACATTCATGACAGCTTCAGGATTTCTAGCTGAGATGGACCATATAGGAGACCCCATGAAAGACCTGATTAACAGCACCCCTCATCAACAGAAAGTAGTCTAGAGAACAATACCCAAATTCCCTAAATTGTTGTTTATGAATGTTTGTTTATATTTAAAAGGGGGATATTCTATAAGATGAATACTTCAGCCTACAGGCCGATAGTATCTGGCAGACTTTTCCATAAAGCAGGAAATTTGAAAGACTGTTTTGCCTGTATCGGCAGTTTGTCAGTCACTTTCTTCTGTATCCTGAAGAATGTCTGGCAGACATTTTTTATGAAGTAGGAACACTGAAGGACTGTGTCATCTTTAGATAAGTTCAGTAACCTTTTTTTTTTTTTTTGTGGTTCTTGCATGCCTAGTTCACACAGCATACCATAAAGCAGTCCAGGCAAGAGCAGTTTCTTGCCCAAATGGCTAACAAATTCCACAAGGAACTTCTTCAATGCCCATCATCTTCTTGAAGTAAATTGGTGCTGCCAAGAGCAGATGTGTCTCATTGTTAAGAAAAGTCTAAGCTCTTAAAACATTTAAATACCAAATTCTGTAAGCCTTTGAATGGTTTGAAGATGGATGCCCCAATGTTACAGAAGAACCTTAGGTGACTCTATCAACTCTAGAGTTTTGAAAGTTGCTTACAATGCACTTCCTGTTTACTTAGGTAATATTGTAGTCTTCTGGGGTCTTTGAAGAGTTGAAGAAAGATAATTATAGTTTTCCTTAGTTATAATAAAGGATAAATTAGATATAAAACTTTAGACTCCCGAAGATAGAATAGATGATAGAGTATTTTCCTTAATTTGTCAAATGTAAGTGGACTAAATATTGTAATTATAATTATTGCTTGATAACTGTTTTGTATTCGTAATTTTACTATATTAAAGTTAAAACCTTTTAATTAGACAGAAAAGGGGAATAGTGTGGGAAGTCCTGCTGTATATGTTGCTTTTATTGGCTAATGAATAAAGAAGCTACTTAGGCCTATGGCATCACAGAATAGAGCAAGGTGGGAATTCTAAGCAGAAATAGAGAAGTAAAGAAGGTGGAGTCAGAGAGATGCCATGTAACTGTTGAAGGAGACAGATGCTGGAACTTTACCCGGTAAGTCACAGCCTTGTGGTGACACACAGAATAAAAGAAATGGGTTAATTTAAGATGTAAGAGTTAGTTAATATGACGCCTAAGCTAATACGGCAAGCAGTGTTTTAATTAGCATATTTCTGTGTGAGTTGGCTGGGAACGAACAAGCAGCCTTTACCTACATAGGCCCATCTATGCACCAGTATATACAAAACCGTCTAATTTGTTGTAACAAAATTTTGTTTCAAAGATTACATCTCTCAAAATTATACTTCTAATATCTGGAAATTTATTGGGTTCAATAAACCAATAAAGTAATTATTGGAGACTACTAGAGAAAAGAGTTGCTGAACTTATGCCATCGAATTCTAAAACATACACGTGTGTGAGTGTGTGTGTGTGCATGTGGTGTGCATGTATGTATGTGATTGTGTGTGAATGTTCTCGTGTGTGTGTGTGTGTTGAAGTTCCTTTTAGTCTCCTCTAAAGGAGATTTTGGCAATGGCTTTAAGTGATGGAGGCATATGATAGATGAAGGTAATTTAAGGATACAGGTCTATTGATTGACTTTTTGATAGCAAAAGGTTTAGGTGTCATTGATATAGAAGTACTTGAATATTTCTTTTTTGTTAGTGGTGTATACTGTATGTGGTGTTGCTTTTCATAAAGATGATTTAAAATGGATCATATAGTCTGACCTCATCTCAGATTGTCCCCTTCCTCCCTTCTCTCCATCCTTCACTGATCTCTTTTCTGCTTTTGTATCACAGAGACAGACAGAGAGAACTATTTTATATATCCATATAAAAGTCAGAGTATATATCCAAAAGTCCAGAATATACACAGGAATGTAGGATATATACCCAGAAATGGTGCACCTGGGTCATATGATTGTTCAATTTTTAGTCTTACTAAAATTTTAGTCTTACTGTTCAAATTTTAGTCTTACTGTTGCTGAGCATAGTGACTTATTAGATCAACACAATATTGATTTGCCCCACTGAATTAAGCTCTCTCTCTCTCTCTCTCTCTCTCTCTCTCTCTCTCTCTCTCCCAGAGACAGGGTTTCTTGGTGTAGCAGCCCTAGCTGTCCTGGAACTCACTCTGTAGACCAGGCTGGCCTCACTGAGATGTGCCTCCCTTTGCCTCTCAAGTGCTGGGATTAAAGGTATGCACCACCACCGACCAGCAGTCTTGCAGTTTCTTATAAAGTAACACTTGTGTTTAACAGGCAACCCAGCCGTCACTCATCTAAGTGGTCACCCAAGTGAAATAAAAGCTTATCTTCACATGATAAACTTGTATAAGAATGTTTATGATAGCTTGATTCATGATTAGCCCAAGCTGGAAATGACTCAGATGTCCCTAAATCTGGTCAATGGTTATCCAAACTGTGGTATATTCAATCTGAGGAACTTCCCGAGCAATAAAAGGGATGAACTTCTGACACCTGCAGGAAAAAAGAATGAATGAACCTCAGATGCTTTATGATAGATGAAAAAAGTCAATCTCTAGAAGCTTCATGGGGTCAGGGGACCAAGCTCAGCAGGTAAGGACACTTACCACCAATCAAGAGGACTGAGTGGATCCATGAGAACCACTCCTCTGATGTCCACATGCACATCATAGCACATGGGAGTACACACACACACACACATGCACTCCTGCATTAGCACACTCAAACTCACATGCGCACACACACACACACACACAGCTGTGATTCTATTGAGTCAGCTGGTTTGAAACTAGACAAAAGAGTAACTTTCTCAAGATGATCCCTGGGAAATGCGAAGGGGAGGGGTTGGCTTGGAAACAGCAAGGGTCTTGACCCTAGAATATTTTGACAAGCTGAATTCAGGAAAAATAAGTGAATGTGTGCCGCAGGGTCAGCTGAGAAGCTGAGGAAGTATGGCCAGCCTTGGTGGCAGGAAGGGAGAGCACTTGCAGACAACCAAGGCCTTGGGCCTCCAGGAAACCCTGCGGCTTGGCCTCTGCCCAACCCCCTCAGTGGTGGTATTAAATTGGGGGTGATGGTGGGGTGGGGGTTGGGAGGAGGCCCTTCTGCATCCGTCTGTGCTGGAGGGCTCAGCATAGAAACCACGATTCTATTTTGACGCAGAAAGAATGCTGCTGTAAAACTGAACTCAGACTCATTCTGGAAAACTCTAAAACTCAACGCAGACACGAAGCTCTAATATCATACTTGATTAGAGAAAGAAGATTAAAGGCCAGGTTAATAATTATCATTTGAGTATTGGCCCTCGTCTCTTTTAATCTTGATAGAGGAAGGCCCGGAAACCAGGAATGAATGTGGAGCGGGCACTTGGCTGCTTCAGTTTGCTCATTTGGTCTAGAGTTCTAACACTGCACGGATTCACACCTGTCACGCAGGGAAAGCTGCTAGATCTAAATTTAAGTTACCCCGGGGGAACTTTCTATGCCCCAGCAGGCTCAGGCAGCTGTAGGCTGATCATACTGTAACCTAATGTTGACAGTAAAGCCAGGACGAGTTCTGTCAGCAGTGAGGTCTGTGGTCTGGGTCTTCAATAGAGGCCAGGCCACAAAGAAGAGAAAGGAAACACAGTGGGGGGGGAGGCCTGAATTCGGTCCCTCCGAGGAATCACCAGCTGACCTGCAGAAAAGACCTTATATCTGACAAGGAAGTGCAGTCCTCATGCTAACCTTGGGAAACTAAAAAAAAAAAAAAAATGATGCCCAACTAATTTTCAATTCCAATTTAGTCAGCGAGTCATCGGATGATGTAACACGCTCTCATGGAAAGCTGGTTCAGTGACTACAAGTTGAGTTGGTAACAGGGCTTAGTGTCTCAAGCCTGGAATCCCAGTACATAGGAGTGATAGTTGCCGAGAGTCTAGGCCAGCCTGGGCTACACATCAATAAACAAACCAGTAAACAAATATTCCTGCATATTCTCTAAAACTCAGTGGATAAACTTGGCAGGTTTTCTCTACACATCTGTGAGTCTCTCCTTCCCAGCTGCATCACCGTTTGATACTGATTCAATCCTCAGTGGTACACAAACAATCTAACAAACAGACAAACTACACATTGTGGCTCATGACTGCAATTGTAGTACTCGGGAGGCTGGGGCTGGAGAATCATGCAGCTCGGGCTACAATTTAAGTTCTAGTCCACGTGTCAAGAAGATATTTGACTATAAATAAAAAAGCAAAAGAAACCTAACAGAAAGAGCCCTAAGACTCAGTAACTCAAATCATTCCCCTAAGTAGCAGAGCTAGAATCCCAGCCCCAGGGTGCCATCATTGGTACACAAAGCTTGTCTCACATCCTCTCAGAAAAAGGGGCAGAGAGCTAGGGAGGGACAGGAGGGGAGGTAGGGAGGGACAAAAGGGGGGTAGGGAGGGACAGAAGGTGGGGGTAGAGAGAGATAGAAGGTGGGGTAGGAAGGGATAGAAGGTGGGGTAGGGAGGGACAGAAGGTGGGGGTAGAGAAGGGCAGAAGGGGGTTTGGTGATGCTCAAAGGATGCCATCCACAATATTAACTTTTCCAAAAGTATCTGAAAAAGAAAAAGTACAGAAGTTTTTACTAGTTAACTTTTCTGTTCTTTTCCCTCTGAATCCTGACCCCTTGTGTCCCATTGTGCCTTATGAAATACCTTGCCAACATTTCATGGAAACGTCTATCTGTGCCTATTTGTGGCAGAACCCTCCAGGTCTTGGGAATGGCTGACTGCTTCCAGAAGGCTTTGGAAGGCAAGGCTGTCTGGTACTGGGGGAAGTTTTGGAGAGTAGAGGAGCCTTGGTGGGAAGTGTTTTCATTTTCAAGTTGCTTTTGCAACAGGCCCATCAGGTTGCCTAGAGTCTGAAAAGGTAAAATGAAAAGGCAGGTTTGGTGGCACATCGCTGTGACCCCAACAGACACTTACTCAGGAGACAGAAGAATTGAGAGTTCAAGGTTAGTATGAGCTACATAGTGAGTCTGAGGCTGGTCTGTGATGTGGGAGTCTTCTGTTTTGTGTTGATTTCATTGGTTAAATAAAGAGACTGCCTTGGGATCAGAAATGAAAAGGGGGACATAACCACAGACACAGAGGAAATTCAGAGAATCATTAGATCTTACTACAAAAGCCTGTATGCCACAAAACTGGAAAATGCAAAAGAAATGGACATTTTGTTATATAAGTACCATATACCAAAGCTAAACCAAGACCAGGTAAAAGATCTAAATAGACCTGTTAGTCGCGAAGAACTTGAAGCTGTTATCAAAAATCTCCCCTCTAAAAAAAGCCCAGGACTAGATGGTTTCAATGCAGAATTCTACCAGAACTTCCAAGAAGAGCTAATACCTATACTCCTTAAT
>NW_026067944.1:1247823-1307853 GCF_014885135.2 Alexandromys fortis
GTATAGAGAAAATAAAAGTATACTTCTTAAAAAAAAAGAAAAAAAAGAGACTGCCTTGGCCCTTTAATAGGACATAAAATTAGGTAGGCGGAGTAGACAGAACATTCACTGGGAGAACGAAGCTGAGTCAGGCGGTCGCCATGATTCTTCTACTCCAGCACTCCAGACAGACGCAGGTTAAGATCTTCCCTGGTAAGCCACCTCGTGGGCTACACAGATTATTAGAAATGGGTAGATCAATATGTAAGAGCTAGCCAATAAGAGGCTGAAACTAATGGGCCAAGCAGTGTTTAAAAGAATACAATTTCCGGGCTGGAGAGATGGCTCAGAGGTGAAGAGCATTGCCTGCTCTTCCAAAGGTCCTGAGTTCAATTCCCAGCAACCACATGGTGGCTCACAACCATCTGTAATGAGGTCTGGTGCCCTCTTTTGGCCTGCAGACATACACACAGGCAGAATATTGTATGCATAATAAATAAATATTTTAAAAAAATAGAATACAATTTCCGTGTAATTATATCGGGTAAAGCTAGCCGGGTGGCAGCAGAAAGCGGCCCGTCGCTTGTATTACAACAGGTCTGGGTTACATAAGACCCTGTGTAAAAAAAAATATAAATAAATACAATGAAGACAGCAGGCTCACCTGGAACAGCATGTTGTGATCCAACTAGCAGATTGTTCCAGTGGGTTCAGCGACTCCCTCTCCTTATATTTAACTTCACGCACTTTTTGTCGTCATCTACAGGCAGCACAGTAAAAACACTGCTTTGATGCTCCGAGTGCCTAAGGGCTTTCATCAGAGTGGTGCTGAAGCCTGGGAAGAAGGCAGCAGCTTCAGAAGACAGGGAAGGCATTGGGTCAAAGTCAGAGACCAAGAAGAGTAACTGGGTGCGAAGAGAAACCAGAAAAAGGCTGCAGGAGTGGGCCTTGTCCTGTACAAGGACAGTCCAGTCAGAAAGCCTCACTGAGCAGCCAATCTGCAACACGCAAGATATGCTCCTAGAAGGTAGATAGGTTTCGAGCCTGGGTCAAGAGGAAAAGTTGACGCTGGGGGAAGGAAGAATCACCATATTGTGTACCTCCATGAGACTCAATGCTGTGAGAACAAACTCCCCGCTGAACCGCAAGACCAGTGGGTACCGCTCCACTCGTCTGAGAAGCTGTGGTGGTGTGGCTCTGTTTTCCAGCCAGCGCCCACTCACAGCCTCCTATGGCATTAGTGAGGAAGGGCATGACAAGAAGGCAGGAGATTGTGACTGAGTTTGACTTCTTTGTCGTGGTAACTGACAATGTCCCCGGTGCAGACGGGTCTGATAAGACTGGAATACTGCTGCCAGTGTTGGCATGAAGCCTTTCCCAAGTTTCTGAAGGACTCGAGTTCCTGTAAGCCACATGTGCTGTGTAGGGATCTCACTGTGGCTCATGAAGAAATTGGCCTTTGTAACCCCCCCCCAAAAAAAAAAAAACAAAAGAATAAGACTTTGGAAAACTGCTTCAGAATTTACCACTGGTTGGCAACTTCCGGCATCTCTACTCCAATACTACCTATGCTTATACTTTTGTACTTACATGATGAATGTTTGTCCAAGAATGTTGATTGGTGCTATGTTAATTTTTGGTTGTCACACTCTCTTTTACTTGAATTGTGTGACAGCAAGATCTGTTCCAAAGCTTTGGTAGTAACCACTGTTCCGTCACCCCTTACCTGGCACTGGGACCCCCTCTTGAAGTACCTTTATGGTGTCTTCTTATCTCATCTTTAGGTATCCTTTAGGCCCAAGGCTTTTTTAAAAATTGTTTTTATTGAGCTATATATTTTTGTTTACTCCCCTCTCTTCCTCCTCTCTCCCTTTCTACCCTCTATTGTGATCCCCACACTCTCAATTTACTCAGAGATCTTGTCTTTTTCTTCTTTCCATGTAGATCCATGTATGTCTCTCTTAGGGTTCTTTTTGTTGTCTAGGTTCTCTGGGATTGTGGACTGTACATTGGTTTTTCTTTGCTTTATGTCTAACAGCCACTTATGAGTGAGTACATATGATATTTGTCTTTCTGGGTCTGAGTTACCTCACTCAATATGTTGTTTTCTAGATCCATCCATTCGCCTGCAAATTTCAAGATGTTACTATTTTTTACTCCATTGTGTAAATGTACCATATCTTCTTTATCCATTCTTCAGTTGAGGGGCTTCTCGCTGGTTTCCAGGTTCTGGCTATTACGAATAATGCTGCTATGAACATAGTTGAGCACATGTCCTTGTAGTATGATTGAACATCCCTTGGGTATATACCCAAAAGTGGTATTGCTGGGACTTGAGGTAGGTTGTTTCCTAATTTTCTGAGAAATCACTATACTGATATCCAAAGGGGCTGTACCAGTTTGCACTTCCACCAGCAATGCAGGAGTGTTCCCTTTACCCCACAACCTTTCCAGCATAAGTTGTCATCAGTGGTTTTGATCTTGGCCATTCTGACAAGTATAAGATGGTATCTCAAAGCTGTTTTGATTTGCATTTCTCTGATGGCTAGGTATGTCAAGTATTTCCTTAAGTGTTGTCATTTTAGATTCCTCTGTTGAGAATTCTCTGTTTAAGTCTGTACCCCATTTTTTAAAATTGGATTATCTGTTCTTTTGATGTCTTCTTTCTTGTGTTCTTTGTATATTTTGGAGATCAGTCATCTGTCCGATGTGGGGTTGGTGAAGATCTTTTTCCAATCTGTAGGCTGTCATTTTGTCTTGTTGACTGTGTCCTTTGCTTTACAGAAGCTTTTCAGTTTCAGGAGGTCACATTTATTAATTGCTGCTCTCAGTATCTGAACTACTGGGGTTCTATTTAGGAAGTGGTTTCCTGTGCCAATGGGTTCAAGTGTACTTCCCACTTTCTCTTCTATAAAGTTCAGTGTGGTTGGCTTTATGTTGAGGTCTGTGACTCATTTGGACTTGAGTTTTGTGCATGGTGATAGATATGGGTCTATTTTCATTCTTCTACATGTTGATATTCAGTTATGTCAGCACCATTTGTTAAATATGCTTTCTTTTTTCCATTTGATACTTTTTGCTTCTTTGTCAAAAATCAGCTGTTTGTAGGGTGTGGATTAATATCTGGGTCTCCAATTTGATTCCATTGGTCATCCTGTCTGTTCTTATGCCAATACCAGGCTGTTTTCAGCACTGTAGCTCTGTAGTAGAGTTTGAAGTCAGGGATGGTGATGCCTCCAGAAGTTCTTTTATTGTACAGGATTGTTTTGGTTATTTTGGGTTTTATGCTTTTTCATATGAAGTTGAGTATTGTTCTTTCGAAGTCTGTGAGGAATTTTGCTGGGATTTTGATTGGCATTGCATTAAATTTGTAGATTGCTTTTGGTAAGATTGCCATTTTTACTGTTAATTCTACCTACCCAAGAGCATGGGAGGTCTTTTCATTTTCTGGTGTCTTCTTTTATTTATTTCTTCAAAGATTTAAACTTCTTGTCATACTTGTTTCACTTGTTTGGTTAGAGTTGCCCCCAGATATTTTATGTTATTATGGAAGGGTATTGATTCTTTGATTTCTTCCCCAGCTCTTTTATCATCTGTGTACAGGAGGACTACTGTTTTTTGAGTTAATCTTGTATCCTGTTACGTTACTGAAAGTGTTCATGAGTTGTAGGAGTTCTCTGGTAGAATTTTTTGGGGTCACTTATGTAAACTATCATACCATCAGCAAATAGTAAGAGTTTGATTTCTTCTTTTTCAATTTGTGTCCCCTTGATCTCTTTTTGTTGTAATTGCTCTAGCTAGGACCTCAATTACTATATTGAATAGATATGGAGAGAGTGGACAACCTAGTCTCATTCCTGATTTAAGTGGGATCGCTTTGAACTTCTCTCCATTTAGTTTGATGTTGGCTGTTGGCTTGTTTTATATTGCCTTTATTATGTTTAGGTATATTCCTTGTTATCCCTGCTCTCTGCAAGACTTTTTTTTATCATAAAGTGATGTTGAACCATCCCTGCATCTCTGGGATGAAGCCTACTTGGTCATGATGGATGATTTTTTTGATGTGTTCTTGAATTCGGTTTGCCAGTATTTTTGAGTATTTTTACATCAACATTCATGGGTGATATTGGCCTGTAATTCTCTTGCTTAGTAGTGTCTTTGTGTGGTTTGGATATCAGGGTAATTGTAGCCTCATAAAAAAGGTTTGGCAATGTTACTTCTGTTTTTATCATGAGGAACAATTTGAGGAGTATTGGTATTAATTCTTCTTTGAAAATCTTGTAGAATTCTGCACTGTAACCATCTGGTCCCTGGCTTTTTTGGTTGGGACACTTTTGATGACTGTTTCTATTTCCTTAGAGGTTATAGGTTTATTTAATTTGCTTATCTAGTCTTGATTTAATTTTGGTAAGTGATATCCAGAAAATTGTCCATTCCCTTTAAGTTTTCCAATTTTGTGGAATACAGTTTTTTGAACTATGACCTGAAGATTCTCTGGATTTCCTCCCTGTCTGTTGTTATGTTCCCCTTTTCATTTCTGATTTTGTTAATTTTGATATTCTCTTTTTGCCTTTTGGTTAGTTTTGATAAAGGTTGTCTATTTTGTTGGTTTTGTTCAAGAACCAACTCTTTGTCTCATTGATTTTTTGTATTGTTTCTATTTTGTTGATTTTACTTCTCAATTTGATTATTTCCTGTCATCTAGACTTCCTGGGTGAGTTCACTTCTTTTTGTTCTAGAGTTTTTAGGTGTTCTGTTAAATCACTAGTATGGGATTTTTTTCCCCAGCATTTCTATGTAGGCATTTAATGCTATGAACTTTTCTCTTAACACACTTTCATTGTGTCCCATAAGTATGGGTATGTTATGTGGTCATGAATATTAGGAAGTCTTTAATTTCTTCCTTTATTTCTTCCTTGACCTATTGGTTATTCAGGTGAGCATTGTTCAATGGACGTGTGTTTGTGCATTTTCTGAAATTAGTGTTGTTGTAGAATTCCAACTTTAAAACAAGGAGATCTGATAAGATATATGGGGTTATTCCAATTTTTTTCTATCTGTTGAGGTTTGCTTTGTTACCAAGCATTTGGACAATTTTTGAGAAGGTTACACGAGGTGCTGAAAAGAAGATATATTCTCTTATGTTTGGATGGAATGTCCTAGAGATGTCTGATAAGTCTATTCGAGATATAACATGTTATTTCCCTTATTTCTTTATTAACTTTTTCTCTGGAAGACCTGTCCAGTGATGAGAGTGGGGTGTTGAAGTCTCCCACTATTAGTGTGTGGGGTTAATGTGTGATTTAATAAGCTTTAGAAGTGTTTCTTTTACATATGAGGGTGCCCTTATATTTGGGGCATAGACATTCAGAATTGAGATTTCTTCTTGCTGGATTTTTCCTGTGACAAATATGAAATGCCCTTCTTTGTCTATTTGGATTGATTTTAGTTTGAAGTCTATTTTGTTGGATATTGGGACAACTACACCAGCTTATTTCTTATGTCCATTTGATTAGAAAATGTTTCCCCAACCCTTTATTCTGTGGTGATGTCTGTCTTTGAGGTTGAGGTGTGTTTCTTGTATTCAGCAGAAGAATGGATTGTGTTTTCATATACAATCTGTTGGCCTGTGTCTTTTTACAGGTGAGTTGAGTACATTTATATTAAGGGATATTTATGACCAGTGATTGCTAGTTCCTGTTATCTTAGTTTTCATTGTTGGTGATGTTATTGTGTGTGTGTTGCCCTTATTTGAGATTTCCTGCTATGAGATCATGTATTGTCTAGATTTGTGTGTGTGTGTGTATGTGTGTGTGTGTGTGTGTGTGTGTGTGTGTGTGTAGCTAACTTTTTGGGCTGGAGTTTTTCTTCTAGTACTTTGTATAGGGCTAGGTTTCTGGCTAGGTATTGTTGAAATGATTCAGTCATGGACTATCTTGCTTTGACCATCTATGGTGATTGAAAGTTTTGCTGGGTATTGTAGTCTGGGATGGCATCCATGGTCTCTTAATGTCTGCATAATCCTTGATCAAGAAATTTTGGCATTCATTGTTTCCATTGAGAAGTCAGTTGTAATTCTGATAGGTCTGCCTTTATATGTTCCTTGGTGTTTTTCCTTTGCAGCTCTTAATATTCTTCTGTATGTTTAGTGTATTGATTATTATGTGGTGATGGGATTTTTTTTCCAATCCAGTCTATTTGGTGTTCTGTAAGCTTCTTGTGTTTTCATAGGCATGTCCTTTTTCAGGTTGGGGAAGTTTTCTTCTATGATTTTGTTGAATATATTTTCTGTACCTTTGAGTTGGAGTTTTCCCTCTCCTATCCCTATTATTTTGAGGTTTGGTCTTTTCATGGTGTACCGTATTTCCTGGATATTTTGTGTTAAGCTTTTGTTAGATTTAATATTTTCTTTGACTGATGAATCTATTTTCTCTATCATATCCTCAATGCCTGAGATTCTCTCTTTCATCTCTTGTATTCTGCTGTTTATGGTTTCATTTTTGGTTCCTGATCATTTATCCATATTTTTCATTTCCAGAGTTCCCTCTGTGTATGTTTTCTTTATTCTCTCTATTTTAGTTTTCAATTCTTGAATCATTTCTTTTACCTGTTTGATTGCCTTGTCTTGGTTTTCTTTAAGGGATTTGTTGATTTCTTCCACTTTTTTTTTTGTTTTTCTTTTCCTCTATTTCTTTAAGGAAATTTTTTATTTCCTCTTTAAGGGCCTCAATTATTTTCCTAAAGTTATTTTTAAGGTTTTTTTTTTTGTTCTGCTTCACCTATATTGAAGTGTTCAAGTCTTGCTATTGTAGAGTCACTAGTTTTGGTGGTGTTGTGTTGCTCTTTGTGCCGTTGAGTGTGTTCTTACCTCATTGTTACCCATATTTTCCTCCAATTGGTGTAGTAGGGGCTGTGTGTCCAGTGATCATTCTTTCACGTGCCAGTGTGTTCAAGACTCGTCTGGCTGCTTCTTATGAGTCAGGCCACAGTTCCAGACACTCTGTGCTCCCAGAGGTAGCTTGACACTCCCAGGTGTCTTAGGCCTGCCTGACACTTTGGAAGGTTGGCTTTTATTTTTGTAAGTCTTCCTGCTCAGCTTTATACATTAAAGCAAACATCTGATTTCTTTTGAACAATTCAAGTAAAAATAGAAGTCCCACTTTTTAAAAAAAGAAAGAAAAAAAGAAAGAGGAAAGAAAAAGAAAAGATGGATCTGGTACCTTTTTTTCCCTGCAGGTGGTAGGCAAGGCTAGAAAGCAATTCAGCCTCTCTAAGGAAAGAACCACAAAATACATCACACGTGGAAAAAAACCGTGAATGTATGTGAGAACACAGAAGCTTTTATTAGGACCCCAGTTTTTAGTTCTAGTCAGTGCCCAGAGCAACCAGTGAGGCAAAACTTTACAGCTAACTGTTGCAAGGAGCAGGCCTGCTTGTTCGTCCCAGCCCTCCCTACCCCGCACTACCTCAGCCCCTGAAATAACCAAACAGAAACTGTATTAATTAAAACACTACTTGGCCATTAGCTATAACTTCTTATTGGCTAACTCTTATACATTAGTTTAACCCATCTCCATTAATCTGTGTATCACCACGTAACAGTGGCTTACTGGAGATTCTAACCCATGACCATCTCAGGTGGAGGATCCATGGCTTCTCCCTTGCTCTGTTTTCTTCCTCCCAGCATTCAGTTCTATCTTCTCCGCCTACCTAAGTTCTGCCCTATCAACTAGGCCAAGGCAGTGTCTTTATTCATTAACCAATGAAAGCAACACACAAACAGAAGGACCTCCCACACCAGCTAACAACTAAAGGGGTTTGTTTATTTACTTACTTATGTATACCAGGCTGGCCTGTCTAGCCAAGGTCGGTTGGCCTTGGTCTCTCCATCTTCTTGCTCCCAGTTCCCAAGTGCTGAGGTTACAGGTGTGCCTATAAACTCTTTTTCCTCTTTTTGAAACACCACTGTTTTCCTGACAAAGTCATTTTTTTATCTTTTTTTTTTAAATTGTAGTTTTGTTCTCTACCTCTTGAGTGCTGGGATTAAAGGCAATACCACGCCCAGGTTTGACCTTGAATCTGAGCTTTGTGCTCGAGGCAAGCACTGACTGAGCCACATCTCTAGCTCTAAGACACTTTTAATCTCAACCCTGGGAAGGTAGAGGAAGAAAGATCTCTGCGAGTTTGAAGTTAACCTGGTCTATATATCAAGTTCTAGGTCAGCCATGTCCATATAGTGAGGCCCAGTCTCAAAAGACCAAACCCAAACAACCAAAGAAGCCACAATGAAAGGAAGCAGCATTCATGCCAACATTGAGCTGCTTGGCAGACAGGTACAAGTGGTCTCTAACCTGAAAGCATGACTTTTGATGCTTAAGGAGCAGGGGCACTAATACCTGGACAAATAGGAGACAGCCAAAACTCCTCTCTGAATAGAAGAAAGTGAGGAGGAGAGATACAAGGAACGTAAGCAGATCTGCCTGATGAAGATCCACAATAACAGATCCTTCAGTGAATTTTGGAGTTTACACTGATGCTGCCCAGATCATCCGAGCTTGTTAGTGCAAAAAACTGGCCTTGGTGATGATCATATGCTGAGGGAACCTAGTAGGAGCAAATGCTGGAGAGAGACCATGGATGCAGGCTATACAGACTTTACACAACCCCAAATCAGACAGACAGACAGACAGACACACGCACACATGCATCTGCCTGCACAATGATTGTGGGGGATGTCACGGCGCAGAAACGTGAAGATTCCATGACTTGAGATGCTGAGGTGACTGGACCTGGCTGCAGCTGGACCAGCTGGTTTTATCGGTACAAGGATAAAGCCTGCTTAAGGGTGGTGAGGGGTTTAAGACTAGCATGAGGTGCGAGTTCCCTTCAGTCATTAGTGACGATTAAAACTGAAACACCTCAGGTGTTGAGGCACCTGGTGAAGGACTTTATGTCAGCATCAAGGGTTGTCTCAGACTGTTTTGAGAGCAGACTTTCCGGAATGTCTGGTGAGGGATAGCATATGTAAGACAGGAGACAAAAGATGAGATGTGGTATCTGCTGAGATGCCTGGAGAAGGATAGCTTACCTTAGAGCCCAAAGTGGAGGAAAACGTGGGGATCTTTTTTTATTTCATCCACAGTGTGTGCACTGTGTCCTTCAGGACAGGAAAGCCTTCTGTGGGGTCTTAGAGAAGCCAGTACGGCAGAACTATTTGCTTAGTACAGTTATGCATTTTGTCGACTTGCATGTCTGTGCAACACATGTGTGCCTGGTGCCCAATGAGACCAGAAGAGGGCATCAGATCCTCTGGAACTGCTGTGTAAGTGCTGGGAACCAAAGGTTGGTCCTCTGAAAGAGCAGGGCTTGGCCACTGTTCTGGTCCTGTGAAGTATCTTGTCAGCTGGCTGCCAGTGCTCTGAGCCACCTCTCCAGCCCCATCACTTACATTTTCAGAGTGGTTTTGGGAGCCAGATCCACATGGTGGCACACACCTGTAATCCTGGTACTTGAGAAATGGAGACGTAGAAGGATGAGGAGCCCAAGATCATTCTCAGCTACACAATGAGTCTGAGGCTTGCTGATCTCAAAGAATAACAGCATACACACTCACATACACACCATACAACAACAACAACAACAACAACAACAACAACAACAAACAGAACCCCAAGAGTTTGGATTGAGAAAAAGGCACCATTCTTCATATGTTCCCCATTTCCCCGTGCCACACAACCCTCGTCCCTACCACGCTGATCTCTTTGTCACAGCTGATGTGTTCGAGGGTATTCATTATTTGTTTACTTTTACAACCAAGCTCATGTGTCCCAGGCTGGTCTGAAACTCACTTCAGAGATGATCTCAAGCTTCTAATCCTCCTGCCTCTACCTCCCAAATGCTAGGTTACAGCTGTGCACCAACAGACACACTTCTGGGAATTGGGTTTTAATTTCTTTTCTTTTCTCTTCTTAAAAAAATTATTTATGTATGCAGTGTTCTGCCTGCATATATGCCTGCACACCAGAAGAGGGCACCAGATCTCATTGTAGATGAAGGTGAGCCACCATGTGGTTGCTGGAAATTGAACTCAGGACCTCTGGAAGAGCAGCCAGTGCTCATAACCTCTGAGCCATCTCTCCAGTCCCCTCTATTCCTTCTTTTGAGACATGGTTTCTCTGTGTAACCCTAGCTGACCTGGAATTCACCCTGTAGACCAGGCTGGCCTGCCTCTGCCTCCTGAGCGTGGGGAGGCACGCACAACTGTGCCAAGCCTGGACAGTTTTTGTTCTGTTTTGAAGTGCTGAAGATCAGACTGGAGGTATTGTATACATTAGGTAACCTATAACCGGTAGCCAAGATTTCTAATTTTTATATTATTTTTGTTCCATGCTAAAAGTTAAGCCCAAGGCTTTGTACCTGCTAGACAAAAAACCCTACCACTGAGCCATATATAGTCCTAGGTCTAATCAAGTCCTAAAGTTTCTTTTGGCCTGGCACGGTGGTAGTGAGTGCCCGTAATTCCAGCACTCATTCTCATATACTTGAGAGGTTCAGGCTAGTCTGGGCTGTCTGAGACACTGAATCAGGCACAAAACAAAGCAAGTGGTGCAGCCTTTAGTCTAGCACTCGGAAGGCAGAGAGGTAGATCGTGGAGTCTGAGGCTAGCTTAGTCTGTAGAGCATGTCCGGGGACAGCCAGGGCTACATGGAGAAACCCTCTCCGGGGCGGGGGGAAGGAGGGGACATTTTATTTATTTAGTGTGTGTGTGTGGGGGGGTGTATGAGTGTGCAGATGAGAGGGCCTATGAATACACATGAGGCTTCTTGCTTGAGATGGGCTCTCTTCCTGAGCCTGAAGTTTGCTGGTGGGTAAACTTTTGGGATCTGTCTTTGGTTCCCCAGTGCTGGAGTTACAGGCATACATGAAGCCATGCCCAGATTTTTAGGTGGACTTGGGAGATTCAATTTCAGGTCCTTCTGCTTGCAAAGCAAGGGTGCCTACCCTGTGAACCATCTCCCCAGGCCCCACCATTTTATTTTATAATCAAAGGTATATCAAACATTCTCAGGCAAAAATATCCCAGGTGAGAGGGAGCTGGTAAAGTCCAGACGCCCCTGTACAGAACCACGTGCTTAAAGGAAAGTGAGGAGCCCTGCTCAGTCCCCAGGGTCACCTTGAAGAAGTCATCTTGTGTTTCTCAGAGTCACACAACCAATGCAAAGTATAAAGGCGAGCTTCATGCTTCTGAAGACCTGGCAGCAGCCGCAGGGCAGACTGGCATCAAACGAAGACCATTTTACAAACGTGCAGAGATTTGCGTTAGAAATCGCAGGTGAAAAATATTGCTATTCTTTGGCGCAACCGTCTTTTCTCCCTGGACAGGGCTTTTATCTCTACGCCTCGGCCAGGGAAAGGCAGAGAGTTTCAATCTGTGCAGAAGGAAAATGAGGGCAGATTTGCACATGGTCCAGCTCCAGAAGTGCTCCGAATTTTGCTTTGTTTAGGTCCTTGGCACAGGTGGTAAAATGAACAGCAAGTGTGGGGGAAGTGGGCCCCCAGAGCTGCGTCGAAACTGCTAGAAGATGCAAATTGATAAATAAACATTAAAACAATGAGGTAATCCTTTCACAAAGGACAAATTGCTAATCTAACCTCAACGCCAGGAAGACCGCCTCCGTGGAACAAAGGCAGCTTTCAGAGCCTCAGTTTTATTTGTAAACTGGCAGCAGCCGGTTAGTTAAATGGATTTAGTCTCACCTGCCTCCAAGGGGGAAAGCGGGCGGCAGGTAATCCTCTCTTGCTTCAAACGTCTCAGGAAATCGGTCACCTGATCTGACCAGGAAAGGCCTTGGAAACTGGGCCAGATTTTAGCCACTTTAGGGAAACAGCCAACCTGTTCCTCAACAATAGGTCCAGTGTGTGAGGGGAAGGGGCTGGGAGGGGCAAGCCTTCCCGGCTTAGACTAAAGAGAGGCCTTCAGTATCTGAAAGGGCCTTCTTTTGGGAAAGGGGTTGAAGGCGACTCCTCCAGTGACTCCCCAAGGACAAGGTGTCTGTCACCCGGGTTCCTTGCTGTGGGGACGCTAGGCCTTCCCTGTAGGCTCTTGCTTGTTCCCCGACTCCTCACCTCCTCACCAGGGCTGGTACTCCTCCCAAGGTGTGAGAGGAAGGGACAGAGAGACTGGCAAGGAGGTGACTGACACTCACACAGCTGGCCTTGTCAAAAAGTTAATCACCTCAGCCACCAGATAAGTCCCAGGCTCTGTGACCTTTGGCCTCCTTTACTCTGTGACTGGCCACCCATCACCCTACTTCCTCCAAGTGGAAAATCAAGGTGTTCTGGTGGGGTGAAGGGCAAGGCGGCTCCACAAGGGTTGTCCAGGGCTGTATTTCTGTGCAGTAACCAGCCCTATTCAGTCGAACCCTGCTGGGGTTCAAATGCAGTCACAGTTTGGGTCTCTGGAAGGTGTAAGAACCCAAAGCTGGGCCCAGAGAGGTGGCTTACTTGTCAAAGGTGTTTGCTGCTGACCTGGGTTCAAGTCTCTGGGACCCACATAGTGGAAGAAGAGAATTGACTCCTGAAAGTTGTTTGTTGTCCTCTCTTCTCTGTGCACATGTGTGTGTCCACACACACACACACACACACACACACACACACACACACACACACAGAGAAAGCAATGTCTTTTTCTGTACCCTTGTCTGTACCTATGCCTCAGGACACAAACTCTCAGTCCCTAACTATCTGACTGACGGGCTAGAAATCTCCAAGACAACTCCAAGGTCTCCCAGGGTGAGTAGCTGAGCTGGTGTTTGTCTTGCCTGGTTTGGTCCTGTTCCCTCTGAGAGGGGCACTCTCCTTGCTCCTGACGACTTGGGGGAAGCGTCTCTGTGTTCCCTTGTGCCACCTTGGATAACTTCTCTGACAATAGCAGCAGCCCTGTGTTGTCCCACGCATTCTTGAAACTGCTCTCATCCTGGACCTCGGTGTGCGCGCAGCCACACGCTCGTCTCCATCCTAGTGACCTCCTGTCTGGGATCCTGTCTCTCCCTGGCTTGTCCAATCCTTCACTCTGTGAGCTCTTCTCAAGCCCCTTCTGCTGGGTCCTGTGTGGGAAGTTCCTCTGCGGTGGCTCCTAGGCGTCCTTCAGAACCTCCTAGAACTTCCTCTGGGGTATTGCCTCTGCATCAGCCTCTGGGCCAAATACACCACCCCTCATTGTCTCCTTCATTCCACTCCTCTACTCTCTCTAAAGCCTCAACTTTTATGCATTTATCCACTCACTGCATGTGTGTACAGTTTGCGTTTTCTCTACCACTCCCTACCTTATTTTAGGGGTCACAGGTGCACATGGACATGCCCAGCTTCTACATGGGAGCAGGGGATTTGAAATCGGCTCTTTTGACTTTCACAGTTACTGAGTCATCTCCCTAGCTTCTTATTGATTGATTGATTGATTGATTTCAGACCTATTTATTCACATAGCCCGGGCTGGCCTTGAACTTGCTTCATAGCTGAGGATGACTCTGCATGTCTGGCTCTCCTGTCTTCATCTCCAGAGTGCTGGGATTGCAGGCACACACCAATATGCTTGACTTATGGATCCCAGGGTTTCATGCGTCTTAATGCATGCTAACTGAGTTATAGCCCCAGCCTGAAAGTTTTGATTAACTTATACTTGTATAGACTTACCGATCTTCCTTTCAGTTTTAACCCCATGATAGAGATCATGTCTACACTGTTTGGAAGCCGCACTTTGCCTGGCACACAGTAAATGCTGTCAATATTTTTTTTTTAAAGTGAAACATAGCAGCCATTTTATAGAGGAGGAGATGGGGCTTAGTAAGGCCAAGAAAATTCCTTAAGGTCACAGTTGGTGTCCTTTGGGAGATTAGAACTCAAATCTCTCTGACCTCAAGCCTAGACACCCACATCCCTCCAGCATTGTTCCCACTATCAGTTTCGTACTCAAGCATGTGGGAGCTTCCCATTGTGCATTGTGCCTGCTCTGAAATCTTGTCTGATTTTCAGGACTAGAATCCGATGTCCCTCAGGTGTCTGTTACTCTTTACCACAGAATTTAAGATTTAGTGCAGGCCAGACTGAGTCCTGAACACTTCCATTGTCTCTGAGCTTGCTCAGGAGCAAGGAGTGCTTGCTCTGGATCCTCATCCTGGATTTGAATTCTACTCTCACCAGGCCCTAGTGCCCTCCCTCTTTTGTCTTCATTTAAACCTGAGGAGCTCCCCAAACTTTAACCCAATTAACAGTCTCATGCAAAAATGTGCGGGATTTTAGAATGTGGTGCAAATGTTAGACTCAAGGCGGAGGTAACAGGTAATTTCTGAATCGCTTGTCTTGACTCTGTTGCAGAGGCTAATCTCACCCTTTTAATTGCCATGGGATCACTGGGAATTGAAAATCAAAACCAAATCAATGTCACTGTATACCTACTAGGATGCTCATGACGACAGCAGACACATAACCTAGATATTAGGATCCAGTCATGACGACAGCGGAAACATAACCTAGATATTAGGGTCCGGTCATGACGACAGCGGAAACATGGATAGAGAACAACGGACTGGGGGGGGGGGTGTAGATGAATCAGAACCCTTGAAGTTGCTAGTGGGAGTATAAAGTGGGCAGTCACTGTGAAAACCAGTATGACCACTTTTCAAACAATTGAAACACAGAACTAGCATTTGTTCTAGCAGTCTATGTATATACTCAGAATAGTTTTTTTTTTTTTTTTTTTTTTTTAAAGAAAGAGAAAGCACGTTTAAAAGGGGATCACTTCCAATAGCTGAAAGGGGGAAGCAACCCGAATTCATCCACAGATGAATGAACTAGGAGGTGTATGTGTGTGCTTGTGATGGAGTATTACTAAGTACTGCAAAGGAATGAAACATGGTACATAGATAAAGCCTCTAACATCATGTTAACTAAAACAGCCACAAAGTAACTGCTGTTCTGAGTTCATGCACGAGATCCCTAGACTAGGCAAATTCAGAGACAGAAAGTAAACCTAAAGCTTCCCAGGAGCTTGGGGGAAATTATTACTTAATGGCTACATAGTTTCAGTTTGATATTAGGAAGAATTCTGGAGAATGACGATAGTTGTCACCAATGATGAAGAGCACGTGCAATGCAACTGCTACTGATGCCACTGGTTTGTATCAAAAACTGGTGAATTTTGTGTTCAACAAATACATTTCAAATGAAAAAGATTTAATTTATTATTTATTTTATATACATGTGTCTGTGTTTGTTTGTATGTGCATCAAGTCCATGCAGGTCCCTGAGGAGGCCAGAAGAGGGCATCAAATTCCCTAGAGCTGGAATTACAGGTGGTTGAGAATTGCCCCACATGGGTGCTGGGAACTGAATCTGGGCCCTCTGCTCTGAACCACTGAGCAGCCCATGTTCAGTAGAGTTTACTACAATAAAAAAAAGGGAGCCACATACACACACACACACACACACACACACACACACACACACACAAAGTAGGGTCTCATATAGCCAAGGCAAGTCTCAAACTCGCTATACAGCTGAGGATGACCTTGAATGTCTATTCTCCTGACTCCCAGGTTTGATGAGTCCAAGCCTGCACCACAACACCTTGTTTTAAGTGTTGCTGGGATGGTAGCCAGGGCTCTGTGTGTGCTGGACAAGCGCTTACCAATGAGCTACATCCCAGCCCCAGCCACAATATTTTGCATATTATTACATACCTCTAATAATAGAAACGTTCGTGCAATCTGAGGACAAATACTGTTGGGATATACCTGTCTGTAGCACCCCGTGGTGCTTAGATTTGACTTGAAGACACTATGTAGCCAACTTAATCTGCAGACATTTCCTTGCCTCAGCCTCCAAAGTGCTGGGATTACAGGGATGCACCACCACATGGGGCTTACTTACTAGTTTCCCAAGGCTTTTCTTGTTGGGTGTGGTGGTGCAGGCCTTTAATCCCATCACTCAAGAATTAGAGAGAGGCTGATCTCTGTGAGTTCAAGGTCGGCCTGATCTACAGCTAGAGTTCCAGACCAGCCAAAACTACATATTGAGAGACACTATCTCCATCCTAATGTTTTTTCTTTGCTCTCAGAAAGCATTTCCTTTCCCCGGCCTTGTAAAAAGTGTTACGAATAGGAGAATGCCATGGATCAAACATGCTGTCTCCCTTCTGACTATGCTGTTTGGTCATGTGCTGTGATCTTCCAAACACATTTAGGAGACGTCACACGGAATTGACTCAGTCTGCACTGGATGCCTGACCTTGAACCAATCACTGCACCCAAGGGGATGAAACAATTGAATGCCTTGGATCACAAATTGATCTGAAAGTGGAAAAATCCACCCCAAATTTCATGCCTAGAAGTGAGTGTTATTAAGATCAGCTGTGTGGAGCATGTCTTCAATGCCAGCACTCAGTAGGAGGAGGCAGGAGGATCTCTGTGAGTTCAAGGTCAGCCTAGTCTACAGATTGAGTTCCAGGACAGCCGGAGCTTCACAGGGAAACCCTGTCTCAAAAAAACAAAATGAGAGAGAGAGAGAGAGAGAGAGAGAGAGAGAGAGAGAGAGAGAGAGAGAGAGAGAGAGCGTCACCAATGTGCATCAGCAGGGACTAGATGGAAAACCATCTTCTTTTGAGGCCCAGGCTGGATTTGAACCTCCTATGTAGGAGAGGCAGCACATCATATGATGTTACACGGTACTGGGGACCAAACCCAGGGCTTCACATATGCCAGACAGGCACTCAACCACTGGCTATGTCCCCAGCTGTGGTTGTTTGAATGAGGAACATCCTCATCGTTTTGGACATTTGAGTATTTGCTCCCATTGGTGGAGCTATTTGAAGAGGGTTAGGCGAAGCCTTGCTGGAGGAAGTGTGTCACTAGAGGTGACTTTAAGAGAGAAAAATCCTCCTGTGATTTTCGGTTCAAGATGCGAGCTCTCAGCTTCCTGCTCCTGGCACCACGCCTGCCACCTGCTGTCCCCAGTAAGATTGTGGTGTTTCATCAACAGGAAAAGTAGCTAATACACCCACCTTCATTACTATTCTTGTTTCTAAAGGATTATTTATTTCACTTTATGTATATGAATATTTGCATAAACATATGCCTGTGTGCCACGTGTGCCTGGTGCCTGGAGGGACCCCAGAACTGCAGCTACCCAGGGTTGTGAGTCACCACATGAGTGGAAGGAGTTGAACTGGGTTCTCTGTAAGAGCAGCCAGTGCTCTTAACCACTGAGCTATTCCTGCCACCCCCCTTTCTAGGGGAACGTCTCCTACAGCCTGTGCTCTCTCATCTCTGCTGGGATCTGAATTTGGCATTCTCCCAACTTTGTGTGTTACAACTATTTCCCCTGAGACAGTGTGGGACAGAGTCGCCCAGAGAGTCCTCAGGCAGGAACTGGACCAGGAGAATTCACCCTCATGAGGGTTTAGTTCTCTGCAAGAGAGGCCAGGTGAACTCCCTTGACCATTTCTACCTTGTTAGAACACAAAGCAGGTCAGAGTTAAACTTCAGAGTTAAAGTTAAATTTCTAAAATTTATATTTGAGACAATGTCTCAGTATGTAGCTCAGTCTATGCTGGATCTTGATAAGTAATCCAGCCTGGCCTTCAATTCCTGGTTTTCCTGCCTCAGCTACATTATAAGTGTATGCCACCCCTAGGAAGGTGATTTCCATGGCAACCTAAAGGGATTAAGAAACCTCTTTTAGGAACAGGGAGCTGCCACGGTGTGGTGAAGCGTGGCTGTGCAACCACCAGGATCTGAGTTTTACTCTCCAGAACCCATGTAGAGTCAAGGACACGTTGCCTGTGATGCCAGCACCCAGGGAGATGGTAGGAGACAGCCATGGGGGAATCTCCAGAAGGGAGACAGCCAGCCAACCATGGTGAAGAAGAGGCCCCAGCTCAGGGGAAAGGCTAAAAGCCAACGCTGTCTTCTTACTACCGTGAATGCACTGTGGAGCTTGTGCACCTATGCTTGCTCACAGAAGTGCGAACACACACTCAACGATTCGTATGTGCATGCGTGTGTGAGAAACCCCATTTAAAGGGCAGCTATTGCCTGAAATCGTCCCTGGTTCAGTTCAGCGCTGGCCCTAGCCATAGATCCACATTCTTCAACTGTTTGTGCAGTGAGTTTTAGGTGAAGGTTTAGGTCATGGCTGGCCTGGAGCCAACTCTCTCTTCTCCATGAAGGTGGTGATGGGAACAGTGCTCCCGTTCATCTGACATCAGTGGAGCTGGAAAGCATGCATGGGCGTCAGTCGGACCCACCACCCGGGCCTCCGTGGGTCTTCCACCCCTGAGCCCCAATTCCATGAAGTGATCTTGCACACATCAGCAGAGAGAAGAGGAGACGTGTGAGGGAAAGCTATGTGCACACAGCCAGCAGATGAATAGGTATTGCCAGTTTCAGCTGAGCTCTGGGGACCAGATCAGGAGGGAAGCGGAAGAGGGGACCATTTTTAAACCTCCCATCCACAGGTGGTAACATGACTGGAGGGAATAAAAATGGAGATGCTTGATGATTTCCCACACTTTTACAGGGTGTTCCAAGCCTGTCTGTCATGTGCAAGTACCCAAGATCCCAGGATCACATCACCTCTGAAGATGGGCATCCTACTGTTACTATTTCTTTTTATTTTATGTTTTGTAGGGAACATTGTCTCATTCTGTAGTTCAGGTTGGCTTGGAACTTACCGTGTAGACCAGTCTAGTCTCCCTCAAATTCACAGTAATTCTCCTGCCTCGTCTTTGCGTGTGCTGTGATGACAGCTGTGAGCCATGTTGCCTATCATCACCCCGGAAATGGGTATGAGAAAGACGCGGCGTTCCTTTGCCACTGCCATCTCTCACACTCAGGACACAAGACTGCTTTACACTCTGTAGTTCATATTCCCTGTCACATGAGACTCAACTGTGTGTCCTGAGAGGAAAGCACCAACGAGGAGGCTGGTGGATGGATTGCACCATGTTCTAGATCTCAATCTAGGGGTTGCGACCCCTTTGAGGGTCGAATGACGCTTTTACAGTGGTTGTATATCAGATATCCTACATATTAGATATTTATGTTATGATTCATAACAGTAGCAGAATTACAATTATGAAGTAGCAATGAAAATAATTGTATGGTTGGAGTCACAGTATTAAAGGGTCACAGAATTAGGAAGGCTGAGAGCCACTGCTCTAGGAAGAGAAGTACATTTGTGTTTGTATTAGTTTCTTGTTGCTGCTGTAACAAAT
Source organism: Alexandromys fortis (assembly GCF_014885135.2). Lineage (NCBI taxonomy): Eukaryota > Metazoa > Chordata > Mammalia > Rodentia > Cricetidae > Alexandromys > Alexandromys fortis. Next base: position 1,267,073 of record NW_026067944.1, read on the forward strand.
TGGAAGTCACAAACTCAGTTGCTGAGAACATGGCTTCCTCAGCTTCCCCACCTGTAGAAGGTACCTGCATCCCTGGGCTCCTAGTATCCACTAAGGTCAGCATCGTCAGGCCTCTTTCTGTCTCTGTGGCTTTGTCTTGGATTTTGGATCTCTGTTCTCCATCATCATTTCTCCTTTTCTGATTTTGCCCTTTGGACTCATCCTGCAGAGATTGCTTGTGAATCCATTGGTCCCAGGTGATCTAGGACATTTCCAGTTAGGGTCATTTGCCAAGTGCCTTTGTATTCACTGAGTTCAGAAACTAGACTGTCCAGGTCATCAGGGGGTTCTACCACAGCCGTTTCCTCTTTTAACTAATCATTTTTGTTCCTTTAAAATTTACTTAGGAGCTGGGGAGATGGATCAGCACTTAAGGGCACCGACTGCTCTTCCAGAGGACCAGGGTCTGGTTCCCAGCACATACAGAACCTTACAACTTCAGCTCCAGGAGGCCAACATTTTCTTTTGGCCTCCACAGGCACCAGGCACACAGGGGATACTCATACACACATGCAGACAAAACAGTCATATACACATAAAATAAGAAACAAACTTTTTTGGAAAAAAAAAATAAGTTGTTTAGTCAGACATAAGAACTCATGCCAGTATCCCAGCCTTTGAGAGGGGAGGCAGGAAGATGGCTCCAAGTACAGGAGTTGGAGGCAGCCTGGGCTACAAAATGAGTTCCAGGCCAGCCTAAGTTACAATGAGACCTTGCCTCAAAAAACCCGAATCAATGAACACAGTAAATAATTAGCTTCTTATTTTACTCCTAAGAGAACATATTCAGAGGGTTTGCAAATACCAGCAAAAGCTAAAATGCACAGAGGCCAAGGCAGCCCATTAGAAGGTCTTACGCACCATTAGTTGTCAGGGAAGTGTAAATCAGGACCACAGCGAGTGTAGCAGTTTAATGGTCCCCCACAGAGCGCTTGTGGGAATCCTAACCCTGAGCACTGGTGGTAAAGGGCGGAGCCTTTATGAGTGGGCTCCCAGGGCCCTGAGATCACAGACAGATTAATGCTGTGACCACCAGGGTACGCTTAGGGTTATGGAACCCTAAGAGGGTTCCATAGAAAAAGCACATGTTCAGCTGCTCTTCATTCTTCTCCCCAACCTTGACTGTGTGTGTGTCCGTCTCTGTCACCTTCCCTGATTCCCGTCTTTAGTGGTTGATACATCAAAATGACCCTTGATAAATGAAAACACCTTGATCCTGGGCTTCTTCTGCCTCTAGAACTATGAACATTATATTTTTTCTCATTATAAATTACATAGTCTCAGGTGTTCTGCACACAGAAGATTAAATACAGACAGTAATGAGTTTAGATTACAACATGCTTACTTTCGTCATAGAATCACTACGTATCCATTTACACAGAAGTGTGTTTCATAAGTTAAGTATTTGGATGTTTCTGTTATCATTTTTTAGTCCGATTTTATGATAATCAGAGAAAATACTTTGTATGGATTTAATTATTCTCTCTTTTCTTTCTTCCTTATGTTTAGAAATCTTTTTAAAAATTAATCTTGAGATAGTTATAGATTTGCATGCAGTTGTATGAAATAGCTCATAAAGATTCTATGTGCCTATTCATAGTGTGAATTATGTCCCTCCCAAACTCATATTTAAATCTTAATGCCCATTATCTTTGGATGGAAAGACAGCCTTTAGAGCCTAAACCTTCCTTGATTAAAGTTACACGTGTCCTTAAAAAACGGGAAACCTGGAGCTGCTGAAAGGCTCAGCAGGTAAAGGAACTTCCCACAAAATGATCTGAGTTCAGTCTCTGAGCCCACAGGTGGCAGGAGAACACCAACTCCCAAGGGTTGTCCCTTGGTGGCCATACATGTGTGCCAAGGCACAAGCACGACTTTACTCACGTCCACACACAATACAACAAATAAATAAATCAATATTAAGAATGGGCAGCTTGGGCACAGAGGCAGGCATAGGGCAGCAGTGATGAGAACAGACGCAAAATGATGGTCAAGGAGTGAGGCCTTGAGCAAGCTTTCCTCATGGCCCGAAGAATTATTCAGCTCCAGACTGTGAGAGCCAACTGCTGTTATCTACGTCACTTGGTGGCTGTGTAATTTGTTATGGTAGCCCCGGAAACCTTGCACAAAAGCCTTCAAGCAGCTCCTCCTGATGTAGACATCCTGCATAATTAGAGTGCAATGGCAGTCAAGGAGCTGACATGGTCTCAATCTATTGACCTTACTCGTATCTCATTAACTTCACCTGCATTGTGTGTGTTTGTGTCTTCATGGTGAGATCTTCCTAATGTGTGCCCATGAACGTCACTATAGGAAAGATCGCTGGTACAGATGCAGCCTCTGCCTTTCTCTCCAGATCCTTTAACCCTGACCATTATTCATCTAAGTGAATAGAGTCTGATGGTAGGGCTGGCTCTATTCACTCAGCAGGACTTCCTTTTCGTGTTTCAAGGTACAGTTGGCTAAGGACATTTGGGTTGTTTCCATTTGGAGCTGTCATGAATACTACTCTCTAAACATTCATGCCCAGGTTTTATATCTATTGTGGTTTTCTTTTGCTTATTTATTTACTTATTTACTGATTGATTGATGTAGCATTGTGTTGTGCTGTAGATGTGTGGTATATGTGTGCCATCATGTGTGCATGCCCATATGGGTATGCCTGTATGTGTGTGTTGGCCAAGGGCCTGTATTAGGTGTCTTCCCTGATGAGTCTCCAGAATTTTGTTTTTCTTTTTGAGACAGGCTCTCTCTGCGCCTGAAGCTCCTCCACTGGGTGAGCTTGGCTGCCGTTGAGCTCTCAGGGGCTTCTGTCTCCTCCCACTTTGTGTTGGAGTTACATGTCTAGTTTAAAAATTACTTTAGATTTATTTGTTTATTTTGTGCATATGTGTTTTGCCTGAATGTACGTATGTGAACTAGATGGATGTCTGATGCTCAAGGGGATAAGAGAGGGCATTAGAACTCCCATACCTGCAGTTGTGAGCCCCATGTTGGGGCTGGGAACCACACCCAAGTTCTTGGTAAAAGCAGCAAGTACTCTTAACTACAGAGTCATCTTTCCAGTCCCATGCCTGGCTCTTTTGTGGGCTCTGGGGATCTGAACTCACATTCTCATGCTTTTGCCAACTGAAAGATCTCCCTAGCCCACTGTTGTGGTTTTAAAAACTTTATTTCCTTGCAGACTATTATTAGAGATTGTCTTAAACATTACAAAACACATCTTTCTGTCCTATAAGAATTTATGAAGCCTGGAGGATGTAGAAACCTCACTGTGGTTCAGGGCCCTCCATGTCCTGTTCACTGTGTTCTTGTCTTGTATTGATGCCTCAGACATGGTATTAGACAAGCTTACTAGTTTCCAGCCATCCGATTTGTCTTCCTTCCAGCCCCTATGGCTTCTGATAAGATATTTAGGTCATGTGAGCTGCTGTGCCTCCTTCACGCTGTTTTAAGGAAGGTGTCATGTCTTTTTTTTTTTAAATAAAGATTCGTTTATTTAGTATGTATACAACATTCCTTCCATGTATGTTTGCATGCCAGAAGAGGGCACCAGATCTCATTATAGGTGGCTGTGAGCCACCATGTGGTTGCTGGGAATTGAACTCAGGACCTCTGGAAGAGCAGCCAGTGCTCTCAACCTCTGAGCCATCTCTCCAGTCCAGGTGTCATGTCTTTAGTCTTAAGTATTTTGGTTATAATTTCTAATTGTTTTCTCCAAAATAATTTAATGTTGTTTGGGGCTTGCTGAATTTCTCACACCTGTAGGTTTTGTGTGTTTCACTAGAACCAGAGAGTTTTCTGTCATTGTTTTCTGTCGGTTGGTTTTTCCTCACCCTTTTCCCTTGGCCTCTCACAATGCTGCCATCTGTGAACCCCTTCTCAGAGATTCACAGGCAACCCTATCAGTCACTTTCCCAAGTGCCCCTCATAACGTCCCAATTGCTTTCTGGCTCCTGGGTCCCCGTGCTCCAGCCAGAAGAGCTGTAAAGAAAGCGAGAGATTTCTCCTGTCTCCCTGAGCCTCAGGAGACCTCTTTCTTAGAGCCCTGTCTTTTCCTGCAACCTCATATCTATACCAAGAAACCTGGAAGCTCAAAAATGTAATAAACCCACCAGAGGGTTTGGGTGACTTTGATTCAACGTCTCCTTCCCAAATCACAAGCTACTGTATACTTAAAAGTGTGCACACAGCATGCCATGAAGCGTGTATGGAGGCCAGAGTGCGGGAATGGGTTCTCATCTTCCACAGTACCTCCTTCCTCTTACACAGACACACACAGAGACCCACACACACACACACAGACACACAGACACACACACACACTTTTGTGATGGGGATTGAATCCCTGGGTCTCGCCCATTCTAAGCACTTGCTCTACCAGTGAACCATTCCTCCAGCCCGTTATACACACCCAGCAGCTCTGAGATCTCTGCCCCCCCTGCATTCTGTCCATTTAATGCAATGGCACTGTGAGGCAGTGACTCCTACCTCCCCTACTCTTTGGACAGAGCTCTGAGTCACATACTTAATCTAATACAAATGCTATTTATCTACACTTGGGCTATTCTTCGAGTCTTTTAAAGCTGCCATTTCCAGTGCTGCCCCATCCCCTGAGAGCAGTGGCTCTCAACTTGACTTCTCATGCTGTTTTTATGTGAAGCCAGAGGACAGTCTCAGCTGTTGTTCCCCAGATGTCATCTACCTTACTTTTTTGAGACGCGATCTCTCATTGACTTGGTACTCACCAAGTAGGCTAGCCTGGCTGGCCAGTGGGCCCCAGAGATCCACTTGTTTCTGCCTCCCCTGCTCTGGGATTAGAAGCATGCAACACCTTGCCTGGGTTTTTTAATGTGGGTTCTGGGAATTGAACTCAGGTCTTTATGCTTGCTGGGCAAGCACTTTGCTGACTTACTTAACTGACTGAGTTATCACCCCAGCCTATCAGCTTGATGTCTCTTTGGAAAGAGATATAATAAAATCTTAGTGTCCAGAATATATTAAGACAAATTAACATTTAGACTGTTCCTCAGAATCTGAAGAGCAAGGACCCAGGCACCGGCATCACTTTTAAAAGGTGGGGCAGTAGGTGGGACATCGCTCTCTTGGGAGAGGGCTTGCCCAGCGTGCATGAAACTACATAGAACTCAGTGTAGTGGGACAAGCCTGTAATCCTAGGTAGAGTCGGGACAATCAAAAGTTCAAATTCATCCCCAGTCTGGGATACAGAAGACCTTGTCCCCCAAAGAAAAACAAAACAACACTCTTTACTTAATGCTCCAAGCCTGCTCTTCCAATAGGACACCCACTTTATTAATGTGACCATTCACCAGTCCCCAGCCTGAACTCAGCTTCATGGTTAGGCTGGTCTTCTGAATCACCCCCCCCCACACACACACACCTCTCCAAGGGAAACTTCCCTGGCACCTCCTGGCTCCCAGGGTGGAGCCTAACTCCTGAGGTCAGCAGGTCTGCCTTGTGCGACCTGGACTCCCTCCCCCACTCCTCTTTTATGGCTTAAGTGTCTGCTCTCCATAGTCCAAAGACACAGACATTCTTGAGACACTCCAGGTCCTATCACTCCTCACTGGAACTCCTACCAAAGCCATAGATATGTTACCTATGTCCCCACACCTCCTGAAGCCACTGCTGGCTCCTCGTGTTCTTCTGACAGGACCATAGCATAATACCAAACTTCACTAAAATAATCTCTTTGCAGCTGTTGGTGCTTTTCTGTGTTGTAAAGTGTGGGAGCCTGAGACTGAAGGACTGTGAGTTCAAAACTAACCTGAACTACCTAGGAAGACATTGCCTTAACAAAAACCAACAAAGTCTGACACACAAGTCTTTTCCATGACCCTTGCAGCACCTTAAAAGTGAGGATTTACTAATATTTGTCTATCTTATTAATAAGTTTAAATATTTGTATATCTGTTTTTTAAATGTGTGTGTGGTATAAAAATGTGGGTGTGTGCCATGGCATGCATGTGGCAATCCAAGGACAACTTGTGGGTTTGGCGTTCTTCCCCTGTGTAGGTTCTAGGAACTGGACTCAGGTTGTCAGGGTTAGTGTGCAAGGTGCCTTTCTATACTGAGTCATGTAGGCAGAACTTCTCTGTATCTCAGCAGCTGCTCCCCAAAAAACACACAGAGACTTAATATTAATTATAAATGCCTGCAGATAGCTCAGGCTTATTACTAGCTAACTCTTACATTTTAAATTAACCCATAGTTCTTATCTACCCTCTGCCACGTGAGGCACCTTCTTTCAACATGGCATGTTCATCTTGCTTATCTCTGTGTCTGCTCCTGACTCCTTAGATTCTGTTCTTTCTAGCATTCTCTCTGCCCAGAAGGTCCTGCCTAGCTACTGGTCACTCAGATTTTTATTAACAATGGGAGCAACACATTTTCACAGTGCACAAAAGGATTATTCCATGGCAGAGCTGCCTCACTGCCCCTCAAATTTGTCTTTCTGCAGAAAGAGCAGATCCTCGGTGGCCCTCAGGCACATGGATGACTATGCACTGTGAAGAGCCTTTTTAGATCAAATAAGTTGGATCTACAAGAATTCTTACAAAGATAACTGAGACTGACAAAGTTTCTGAGATAAAAATGACACCGTTGCCTGGTGGTGGTGGCGCACACACTTGAGTAGTAGAGGCAGGCGGATCTCTGTGAGTTCAAGGCCAGCCAGATCTACAAAGTGAGTTCCAGGTCAGGTTCAAAGCTACCAAAAAAGCCTGTCAAGAAACCAAACAACAATAACAACAAACCACAAAACAAAACAGACAAACAAACAAACAAGATGACACTGTTAATTTTGGTTCAGGATAAGGTGTCTTTGAGACCAGTCTGAATGTTTTCTTATCTAAAAAAAAAAAAAAGGGAGACTCCAAGAAAAGCAATGGCATCAAACCCCAGCGCTGTAGGTCGCTGAAGAGGTTCCTACCTTAGGAAGGGGCAACTTTGGCAACTTGACTCAGTTCCCACCCGACCATTTCATTGTCTCGGTGTCATATTTAGTGGTCTCATCTATGTAGTGGGCAGCTACCACGGAGGAGTGTTCTCAGGTCTGAGCAAGTGATTTCACAGGCTAGCATTAGGGCCCATATTTAAGAGCCTCTTAAATAGTGTCCTGCTATTTTCCGGTGTCTTGGGGAGTCAGTGGACAGAGTACATGGAGAGGTTTAGACACGTAAGTGTCTTTATGGTCTCCTGTTCCTTAGAGGACAATGTCTTTGGCTCTAAGTCCTGAGGTGAGGAAGCATCTGCACCCTCACTCTGTAGGAGGCTTCTCACTTTCCACCTCAGTGTCCTTGACTCCTATAAGAAGAGGGGAGGGTTTCAATATGTTGTATGGGGACAGACCTAGTCACCAAGGACATTCTAAAAGTCAAATTTAGGGTATTAAAAAAGAAGAAATTTGGAGAGTGACGCCTGCCTTTACTCCAAGCACTTGGGAGGCAGATGTAGGTGGATTTCTGTGAGTGTGGAGGCAGCAAGGGCTACGCAGTGAGGCCCCATCTACTACCTTCAAACAAAATGAAACAACAACAAAAACTAAGGAAAATGCCCACAGATTCTAGAGATACATCTTCTAGGTTATGTTGGCAGAATCCCCTGGCCTTGAGATGGCCACTCAACCACAAAGATTACCAGCTTATATTTTTGGTATACATCAATGACAATTTACGTACATCATTCTCTCTGCTACTTTTCATAAATAAATCTTTAGTCACTAGCTGTAAGCATGTACCCTGAACTGAACAGGACTCCACAGAAAGCCCCGGATGAAGTCCCTGAGAGGGTCACAAGTGCTGCTCTCAGTGGACACTCTGCCCTGAGTCTCACACAGAAAGTGTCTCTGCAGTCCCGTGAGATGGCTCATGGGTAAAGGGGCTTGCAACACACACCTGACCACTTGAGTTCCATCTCTAGAACTCACATGACAAGCTGGACACAGCTGCACACATCTGTAATCCCAACACTCTTGAAACAATGAGATGGAAGAATCACCCAGGAACTCACAGACCAGCTAGCCTGTCTGTCACAAAGGGCAGGAACAAGAGAAACGCTTCTAAAGTGGAAGGCTGAACCAACTCTCAAAATCTGCCCTCGGACCTCCACATGTATGCCATGGCATGCCCAGATCCACAATCACATGCTCCCCAAGCACACTTAAAATAATAAATTTTGGAAATCAAAATAAATAAAAATCCATTTGCCTCAATAGGAGAGAAAGAAAAGAGAAGAAAATCAGAATTAATTGATCTTATCTGTAATAAGGAGGTCCTTTTCTATATCTTCTCATTCAGTCTTGGCAAAAATCTCATCAAGGAAGCCTCACCGTTCTCACTCTTACAGGAAAGACTTGCCAGGGCCTCAGCCTAACGGGAGGTAAATTGATTGACATCTAAACCAGCCAATTTGAAGAGCAGCCCTGACGTAGCAAGAGCTTGCTGCAGAAACATTCAGTCTTTCATTTTCACATTCTTTTGCTTGTCTGTCTCCATCTCTTCCTCATTCCCACCTTCCCCACCCTTTTCTTTCCTACACACTTCTTCCCTTTCCGGCTTGGTAATTCCCTAACTACCAGCCAGCAGCGTGACCTCAGGGATTCAAGAGGCACAAAGTGCACCATCATGGTGCACTCCTGTAGTCCCTGAACGCAGGACCCAGAAGCAAAAGAGCTGTGAATTTAAGGCCAGCCTGGACCGCACACTGAGACCCTGGCTAGTGTCTGTCAGCTCCACTTTAATGCATATCTGAATGTGTGCTCATGGAGGGGACTTGGGGGGAGGCACACAGCTGTATTTCAAGTTAGCAGATCAGTCACAAGTTACATCTCCCTCCGTGCCAGGGACATTATGACACATAGATAAAGAAGGCACGGATGAATTGGATCTGGCCTTGCTATAATGCAAAGCTGGCCTGTGTCATGGGTGAGACATTCCTGTAGCATATGGTAACGTGGAGAGAGAAAGGCGCAGCAGGGCATGTGGGTTGCCATCAGTTATGCCAAGAACGCGATGCTAGAAACACATGCCACTCCCCAGCCGGCCTCTGCCTTTTCTGTCTGTTCTCCAGGACTATTTTAGGATTGGCTTCAACACTTTGCGGGGAGGGGGTGTTCTATCCACAGGGGCACTGAAAATTACAATGATGTGTTTGGAGGTCTTATTCTAAACTGAACAGCAGTGTACCAGAGATCTGTAACATCTTTCCAAGAAGCCTGTCTGAGAGTGGAAGAGCTGGGTGTAATGGCTCACGTCTGAAACCCCACCATTTGGGGGGCTGAGGAAGATGGCTTGCCATGAGTTCTAGGTCAGCCTGGGCTTCAAAGTGAGTTTCAGGCGAGACTGAACTATTGAAAGGGATTCTGTCTCAATCAAACCAAACCAACCAACCAATCAACCAACAAAAAAACCCACAAAATTTCAACTAGTCATATTGTAAAAATAAAAAGTAATGAACAAAATCAATTTTTTGTTTTATTTTATTTTGTTTTGTTTTTAAGACAGGGTTTCTCTGTGTAGCCCTGGCTGTCCTAGAACTCACTCTGTAGACCAGGATGGTCTTGAACTCACAGAGATCTGCCTGCCTCTGCCTCCCTGAGGGCTGGAATTAAAGGTGTCTACTACCACTGCCCAGCAAACAAAACCAACTTTAATAATGTAAACTATTTTATCTTCCCCACTGTATTATTTTGACATGTAGGTAATATAAAAATTATCGAGGCATGTTGCACTCTGTTTTTAATATTTTTTGCTTTTTTACAGACTTAAAATGTTTCTGAAATCCAACATGAATTTTGTTTTAAGTACATTTCTCCCTATTGAACTATTATGTTTTAAGTACTTTAAGTACTTTTAATCGCCCTTGGAGCTGACAATGACCGAGCTGGGCGGTACAGGTCTGTTTATTTGGGTGGGGCGTAGGGGGAGGTGTCCATGCCTAAGGCACATTCTAAGGAAGGCTGTTGAAGAGAGCAGAACAACCACTTACCTCAGCTGCATGCAGTGTTGGCAGATCTCACTGTTGGCCACCGCTCGGCTGTAGCATGCCCTGTCCAGCCCGCACTGAACAGTTCCTTTGGGGGCTTGGACGTGGCTGTTTCTGCCAGGAAGAACGATCTCCCTACAGAGCATGACATCACTGCTGAGTGATTTGAAAATCTCTTTGGAAAGGTCCTTATTCATCTTGCTGGCCTCTGGACCTTATTGAATCAAAGGCATTTTAAGCTGGGCATGGTGGTACACACTTGTAATCTCAGCACTCAAGAGGTTGAGGTGTGGGAATTGTGAGAGTAAGGCCAGCCTGGGCTACATGGGGAGCTCAAGGTCAGCCTGTCTGGAAGAAAGTAGGGAGGTGGGGATATATTTGGGACTAGAGGGATGGCTCAGCAGTAAAGAGCACCCCCTGCTCTTTCAGGGACCCTGAGGTCAGGTCCCAGCATTCATGTTGGGTGAGTCATAGCCACTTGTAAATCCAGCTCCAAGGAATCCAATGCTGTCTTCTAGCCTCTGGGGCCCCCATACACAAAAGACACCCCTTGACACTCACACAGTACCAACTTATATGTGAGACAGACTCACACTCATATACATAAATAAAAATAAATAAATACATCTTTTAAAAAATGGTTAGAACAGGAGACGTGAGTTAGTGTCTAAGAGCACTTGAGGCTTCTATCACAACCACCTATAACTTAAGTTCTAGGGGATCCATTGCCCTCTTCTGGCTCCTCAGCACCAGACAGGCATGTGGTACACATTCATGCAGCAAGACACTCATATGCACACAAAAGGTTTAGTAAAAGGCTATTTGATTAATGTTAAAAGATGAAAAGTGAATATATTGAATGTAGTTATTAAAATCTGGTTACTTAGTAAGCCTGTAAGCCAGAAGCTACAGCTTCCCTGTCAGTGGTTTCCATCGCAGACAGTAACAGAAGAATGTCTCATAGCTGTGTAAATGCCCTTTCTGGCCCTTGCTTACCGTCTGATGCCCCATGCCTTAGATCACAGATGTGTAGCTAGAATTCCTGAGAAAACTCATTGTATGATGTATGTAATGGAAACAGTATGGCCAAACAATGGAAACATACAGTGTAAATATACCTTGTGCTGGTAAACTAATTCTTAAGTTCGTTCTGGAATGTTCTACGTGCACAAAGCACATGTAGTATAAAGTTCCAATAACGGCTTTTATATGGTAAAATGTTCTCCAACAAACCACATCTCATTTTCTATCCAAAACACACTTGTTTTAGAAAATGAAATTAGGTCAAGTCTGGAATTTCACGTGCTAGGTCAGCGTGGAGAGGCTGCAGAAATGGAAGTTCAGGGTGGATTTGAAAACCCTTGATGGTGTTGTTGAATACGGGGGATAAAAGAAGGCAGTGAGGCAGTTGCTCCGTGGTTATCTAACTAAACTCATGGTCTTGTGACCAGCTGTGATGGGATGCACTCTTTCTCCAGGGCTGCAAGGTCTTAGCTGGGGGAGACAGAAGGTGGGAAGCTTGTGTGTGTGTGCGTGCGTGTGTGTGTGGTGTGCGCATGTGTGTGTGTGCACGCACACAGGGTATCACTATGTAGCTCCGGCTAGTGTTCACTCCCTTTCTTCTGTCCCTGACTCTTGAGCGCTGGAATTGCAGGCATGAGTCACCATGTGGGGGAGAATAAGACCATTACCACAATTTTTAAGCCAAATTTGAAGCAAATTTTATTAACTATTGCCTAGGGCGAAGGACACTGTCCAGGTCCACACTCAGGATTCCCAGAGAATGGCTGTGAATTACGTTAGTTAGAGCCTATGAAGACAAAACCCACGAGGCTACACTAGCTCTCATCTTCATGCAAACAGGGGCGGGCACACATCCTGACACACTTCCTGCCTACTTCCTCGCACGTGTGTGATCAAGCCTCTCCTGTGCAGTTGGGGCAACCACGCTGTTTGCAAAAGCAAAAACACTTGATTTGTTATCTTCTATGAACAGCACCCCCAGTACTCCGGGAAGTTCTCTGTCCTTGGGCAAGTGGGGCTTATATTAGAGGCAGTTTTGTTCTATAGATCTCTTAAGCACAATAATTTAAACTTAAAACATAAAGCATGCCCAGCTTAGTGCCATCTTTTGGGATGCTTGGTGCTTTTTCTGCTTTTGTTTTTGCTTTTAGGTTGATTTGTTCTATGATAGATAGTTTTGCCTGTCTGCTTGTATGTGTGCCATGTACATGCCCGGTACCCTCAGATGCCCTGGAACTGGAGTTGTTGATGGTTGTAAACTACTATGCGGGTGGTAAGAACTGAACCTGGGTTCTCTGTAAGAGTAGCAAGTGCTTCCATCCGCTGAGCCGCTCTCTAACACTGGCATAGGGAGCTCTTAATTTCATGGCCAGGTACAGTGGCCCCCAGTCAGCCTCGATGCTACAAAAAAGCATTTAACTCTCCTGCTTAGCTAACTGTTATTTCCCCAGAGCAAAGTATCTTTAGTCTCTTATGACTGCTTTCATATTTGGATATAAATGCCACATCACACTGGCTCCCTGGCTGTCTAGACACTCCATCCCCACACTGCGTGGTGACTGTTGATGAGGGAAAGACCTGCTAGTGAATGGCAGTGAAGAGCTTGACTTACCAAAGTGAGGGATAAGTGGCCCTGTGAGAAGGCCAGGAATGGTGAGTATTGATAAGGTCTGGGGCTGGCCATGGGACTAACAGGGTCTAACCTGTTGTGTGTGTCCCCAGCATTCTGTTTCTATTCGTTGTGTCTTCGATGTTGAGAACCACAGAGAGACCTCAAAGATGCCACCTCTCAGCCTTTAATTGATCTCTTTTATTTCTTCTGTAATATTTTTAAATTGATTTTTATTGAGCTCTGTATTTTTCTCTGCTCCCCTCCCTGCCTCTCCCCTCCCCTTCAACCCTCTCTCAAGGTCCCCATGCTCCCAATTTACTTAGGAGATCTTGTCTTTTTCTACTTCCCATGTAGATTAGATCTATGTATGTCTCTCTTAGGATCGTCATTATTGTCTAGATTCTCTGGGATTGTGATTTTTTTAGGCTGGTTTTCTTTGCTTTATGTTTAAAAACCACTTATGAGTGAGTACATGTGATAATTATCTTTCTGTGTCTGGGTTACCTCACTCAAAATAATATTTTCTAGCTCCATCCATTTTCCTGCAAAATTCAAGATGTTATTTTTTCTGCTGTGTAGTACTACATTGTGTAAATGTACCACATTTTCCTTACCCATTCCTTGGTCAAGGGGCATTTAGGTTGTTTCCAGGTTCTGGCTACGACAAAGCTGCTATGAACATAGTTGAGCACATGTCCTTGTGGCACAATTGAGCATCCTTTGGATATATACCCGAAAGTGGTATTACTGGGTCTTGAGGAAGGTTGTTTCCTAATTTTCTGAGAAATCACCACACTGACTTCCAAAGGGGTTGTACCAGCTGGCATTCACACCAGCAATGGAGGAGTGTTCCCTTTACCCCACATCCTCTCCAGCATAAGTTGTCATCAGTGTTTTTGATCTTGGCCATTCTTACAGATGTCAGATGGAATCTCAGAGTTGTTTTGATTTGCATTTCTCTGATGACTAAGGATGTTGAACATTTCCTTAAGTGTCTTTCAGCCATTTTAGAGTCCTCTGTTGGGAGTTCTCTGTTAGGTCTGTACTCCATTTTTTATTGGATTATTTGTTCTTTTGATGACAATTTCTTGAGTTCTTTGTATATTTTGGAGATCAGACCTCTGTCTGATGTGGGGTTAGTGGAGATCTTTTCCCATTCTGTAGGCTGTTGTTTTGTCTTGATGACTACAGCCTTTGCTTTACAGAGCTTTTCAGTTTCAGGAGGTCCCATTTATTAATTGTTTCTCTTAGTGTCTGTGCTTCTGGGGTTATATTTAGAAGTGGTCTCTTGTGCCATTGCATTCAAGTGTACTTCCCAGTTTCTCTCTGTGAGGTTCAGTGTGGCTGACTTTATTTTGACGTCTTTGCTCCATTTGGACTTGACATTTGTGCATGGTGATAGATATGGATCTATTTTCATTCTTCTACATGCTGATATCCAGTTATGCCAGCACCATTTGTTTAATATGCTTTCCTTTTTACATTTGATATTTTTTGCTTCTTCGTCAAAAATCAGGTGTGTGTAGGTGTTTGGTTCCATTGGTCCTCCTGTCTGTTTTTATGCCAATACCAGGCTGTTTTCATTACTGTAGCTCTGTAGTAGAGTTTGAAGTCAGGAATTGTGATGCTTCCAGAAGTCCCTTTATTGTACAGGATTGTTTTGGCTATCCTGGGTGTTTTGCTTTTCCATACGAAATTGAGTATCATTCTTTTGAAGTCTGTGAAGAATTTTGCTGGGATTTTGATGGGCATTGCATTGACTCTGTAGATTGCTTTTGGTAAGATTGCCATTTTTACTATGGTAATTCTACCTACCCAAGAGCATGAGGGATCTTTCCACTTTCTGGTGTCTTCTTTAATTTATTTCTTCAGAGACTTAAACTTCTTGTCATATAAGTCTTCCACTTGTTTGGTTAGAGTTACTCCAAGATATTTTATGCTATTTGTGGCTATTGCGAAGGGTGATGCTTCTCTGACTGATCTCTTTAATGGGATGTTTCTGCTCTGTTGTGTTTTGATTGTTTATTTTTGGTGTTGGGGAGCAGGGGATTTAGAACCTTGCGCACTTAGGCAAGTGCTTTGACACTGAGTTATATGTTCCTCTTGTTCCTCTTGCTTTACCAGCTTCCAGAGAAGCACAAGGCAGTTTGTATGTGCGTTGTAAAAATTGAAATGTTGAGGGCTGGAGAGATGGCTCAGAGGTTAAGAGCATTGCCTGCTCTTCCAAAGGTCCTGAGTTCAATTCCCAGCAACCATATGGTGGCTCACAACCATCTGTAATGAGGTCCAGTGCCCTCTTCTGGCCTGCAGGCATACACACAGACAGAATATTGTATACATAATAAATAAATTTAAAAAAAAGAAAATTGAAATGTTGAAAAATATTACTGACCTGGAGAGACAACTTAGTGGGTAAAAGTGCTTCCCACCTAAGTCTGATGATACCTGAGTTCCATCCTTAGAGACCATGTCAAAGGGGAGAGCCTCCAGAGCTCAGGAGGCAGAGACAGGTGTATCTCTGTGAGTTCAAGGCCAACCTACTCTTCATAGCAAATTCCTAGCCAGCCAAGGACACATAGTGCTACCTTGTCTCAAGCTCCTCCCCATAAAATGAGAGGACTGACTTGTCAAAGCTGTTCTCCTAATCTTCGTGTGCATGCGCGAGTGCATGTGTGTGCGCACACCCACCCACATCCACTCCCCCCCCAAGAGACGATACTTGAGATGGTTGAGATGGGCAATCCCAGAGCTTGGGAGGTGTAGGATGGGGACTTCCAGGTTGGCCTTGGCTCAGAACACAGTTGAAGGTCATCCTGGACAGCATAAGATCTTAAAAAACCAAAAATACCACCACCACTATCACAGCACAATCCCTTACACAAACAAAATCCAGATTCATATATTTTCATACCCATAAGATAAATTTTATGATAGCCAAAAGGAGGAAACAATGTAAATATATGTTCCCAGGCAGATGGACAGATCTGAAAGTTTATACACTTGGTAGACTACTATTTAACCTTAAGAGGAGATATAATTTCCATATAACATGAGTGATTCTGAAAACATCTTTTTGCTAAGCAAAACAACTAGATGCAGATGGTAGCTGCTGTGCAGTCTTCTTCTGTAAGACAGACTGCACACTCCAGCTCAGAAAGACTGCACACTCCAGCTGAGACAGACAGACTGCACACTCCAGCTGAGACAGACAGACTGTACACTCTAGCTGAGACAGACAGACTGCACACTCTAGCTGAGACAGAAAGCAGGGCAGTGCTTGGCAGGAGTGGAAGGAAACAGGGGTGGGGTTGTTTAAGAGGTCAGAGTTTCAGTTGAGGAAGATGAGAATGTTCCAGAGAAGTGTGGCAGCACCACACTGTGATGCACAAGGAGCCACGGAAAGAAAGCACAGTCAATGTGACGAAAAAGACATGTCATCTGCTGCATGCTTGACCTCTGTAGCAAATGCACACGTGTTCATGATGGTACCGCACTAGACAAAGCATGTTCTCTGTAGGAAACACACACCTGCTCATGACCGTACTGCACTAGACAAATCATGTTCTTTGTAGCAAACACACACATGCTCATGACCATACTGCATTAGACAAAGCATTTTGTTTTATGGTTTCCATTTCAAATTTGGAAAGCACCAAGACGGCCTCAGTAAAATGAACTTCACTCTCCCTCCTCTAGATGGCTACTGGCTTTCTGGGCTTTGCCCAGGGACGGAGTCAGCACAGATTGATTGGCTTGCTGGATAGGCTGCTGAACAGGGCAGGCTAGGTACGGGGTCCTCAAGATTGGCATGAGAAAGACCTATAAGGTCAAAAGAAGAAACACATTAATACAATTGAGCAGTTTTTGTTTTGTTTTGACAGGGTCTCATGTAGCCCAAGATGTCCTCAAACTTGGCACATAGGTGAAGATGACCTTGACCTGACCCTCCTGCCTCCACCTCCCAAGGAGCTGCTGTGTCCACTGTGACAGGTCCTCTAGGGAAAGGAAGGTTGCCATTCATTCACATTTGGGTGGACCACTCTTCGTGGACAGTCCTGGGTGTCCCCGCAGAAATGTTCAGCATGGTTAAAGTGCCACAAAGATTGGTTTTGGAGCAGAGTAGGTAGGAGTCACTCTCAGGAGCTTCCTCATTTTGAATTTAAATATATTTTATTTAAGCCCCCAGTCTTCAGTTTCCTATGTATGAATAGGAAAATTTGCACCTGTGTTTGTTATTTTTCCCTCATGACTCAGAATCCTCTAGAAAGTCAGTGTTTCCCAATGGCTGGGGCCAGAGTTCTCCCACTGGCAGCCAAATCACTTGTGTAGAAATCTGGACCTGTTGTTATCTCATCAGAAGCCACACCACACAGATCTGGGAGCTGAAGGCTGCTGGCAATGTCTATGGAACGCTCAGGGAAGTACCTGGCACAGGCCCCAGGATGGGGGACAGGAGTGGGGAAGACCGCGGCAGAGCTGGGCCTCCTCCAGCCCGCAGCCCCACTTGGTGGCTGACAGGACTAAGCAGGAGAGCTGTTTGTTGGGCTCCTGCCATCCAAGCCGACCTTGTCTGAAGACTGAATCCTCCTGGTCTGGATTCCTGGCCCTCGGAAATGAATTCATTTAAAAACATTCCCTGAGCAGCCAATGTGGTGGCTCAGACTTGTGGCTTCAGCACTTGGGAGGCTGGAGCATGAAAACTGCTGTAAGTTCTAGACCAGCTTGGGAGTCACAGCTGGTTCGGGCCTGCTGGAGCTACGGCAAGACTTTCAAGAATGAATGAACAAATGAATAATTAAAAATAAAAATAAAGGTGATTGGTATTATTTCCTGAAAGAGAAATCTATAGACCTATGGCTGAGCAAGTCAACCCAGAGAGACAGATCCACAAATATGGACAAGTAGATATCCACACATACTTACATATGTACAAGGCTTCCTGACATTTCCAGTGGCACCTACTTTTATATATTGGTGGCAGTTCTACAAACAGGTGTAACCATTTTGTAAGCAATTTGGTAGTACCTGTACTTTTAGAATGGGCTGAACTTTCTTCCTGTGACTCTTCCCGTAGATTTATTCTACTCCCTTTGATGTCTGTACAGAGGTATCTGTGATATTATTTATTTGACAACTCTTTTAGTGGTGAACATTTAGCTTGCTTTGTGTTTTTCTTTTATAAGAAAAAAAAAGTTGTTACCGTACATTAAAATGCTCCCAGAAATATTTTCTATGGGAAAAAAAAGTATATTAGTATAGTACATGTTGGAAAGATTGTTAAGTCACAGGAATCACATGTTTGCAGTCAAGCATGGTGGTTCACACCTCTAATCCTAGTACTCAGAAGATGGAAGAGATGGTTGTAAGTTCAAGACCAGCCTACAACATATAATAATGTGACATGGATTTTAAAAAAAGTGATACATTTACACAATGGAGTAAAAAAAAAATAACATCTTGAAATTTGCTGGCAAATGGATGAAACTAGAAAAAAAACCCATATTGAGTGAAGTAACCCAGACCCAGAAAGACAAGTACAATATGTACTCACTCATAAGTGACTTTTGGATAGAAAGCAAAGAAAAGCCAGCCTCTATGCCACAATCCCAGAGAAACTAAACAACGAGGCCCTAAGAGAAGCATACATGAATCTATATGGGAAGGAGAAAAAGACAAAATCTCCTGAATAAATTGGGAGTGTGGGACCACAGGAGAGGATAGAAGGGGAGAAGGGAGGAAGGGAGGGGAGTGGGAAAAATGTATAGCTCAATAAAAACAATTAAAAAATAAAACCCTTATTCAGAACAGAAAGAAAGATAAACCAGAAATATATTTATAATTTGTAAGCTGCTGCCGGATTGCCTAAAAAGAGCCTGTTTGTAGGCCCCCATCATCATTTCCGTGTGTCCCACAGGCAATACCAGGAAATCATCTTTATGTTCTTTTGCTTTCCCCAGGTTGTTTGAGCATGGGGAATGGCTCCTGAACCAAGGACCAACAGAGAGGCAATAGTCACCTCCTGACCTTTGACCTTCCTTCTTGAGTTCTATTCACTGAGGGGTAGATGTCAGATGCTTTGGCTTGGGCACTAGCGGGGCCCTTTGTTTTGTTTCTGCCTGTCCCAGAATGCAACAATTGCTGGGATATGTGTGAGACTTCTTACCCACCCTCAGGGACATGACTTAGGGCTCAGGAAAATGGCACAAACTGCTGTAAGAAAGCATGACTCTGAACAACGCACTGGGTCCATGCCAAAATAATGCCAGTGTCTGCCAATAAGAGCCTCTCCATCACTCGTTCAGAACATAGGCATTCTCCTTTTGGATACTTATCTCCCAAAGTTTGGCTCCCAGCTGTCCATGTTGTACTCACATGCGTGTGTTCAGCCAGATAGCAGGCCAAGAAGGGAAGGTTCTACTTCCCTGTCTGGGGCAAGGACACCAAGGGGCATTGATGTGTTCAGTCCAGGTAGGCCTGTACCTGGGGTAATGCTGAATGAGATGTGGAGCCCAAGAGGGCTCAAGGAAAAGGTGCTTGAGACCAATCAGGAGGTAGATCTCTGGAGAACGCATGGTCGAGGGAGAAAACTGACTCCTACAAGCTGACCTTTGATCTCCACACACAGTGACAAGGCATGGGTGTCCCATCCTGAAAATAAATAAATATAATTAAAATGCTGCAAACAAAAGGAGACACGGCATTTGTTCAGTAAGGGAGCACTGATCCATATCCCAGATGACTGGAGTGACTCTGAGAGCCAAAGTGATGTGAACTTCATGAAGAATTCCTGCACAACCATGGCCAGGGGCCAGGTCAGAGGACTGCTAGAAGCTTAAGGCCAGCTTGAGCCACAGGAGGCTGTCTCAACAAAACAAAAGTCAAAGGAAAATGATGAGATGTTTTCTGTTTTTAAGCAATACCCACAAAAAGATATTGAACCAAGTTGTTTTATTGCAGGGAACTCTCTCCTGATTCCTGTCCTGGATGATGTTCCACACTGCGTGTGAATGGTGTTTAGAGCTCTCCAGAACTGCCCTTCTAGAACTTACCTGCCATGTGCAGCAGTTCACTTCCCAGCTCAGAAAATGGAGATCTAACACGTTTATGGTTATTGAGAAGATTAAAGAGAATCTGGTTCTAAAAAGACAAAAACCAGACTGAAGAGATGGCTCAGTGGTTAGAACACCTGCTGCTCTTGCAAAGGATCAGGGTTTGGTTCCCACTTGTGACTCCAACTTCAGGGTACCCAATGCCCTCTTCTGTCCATCATTGGTACTGCATGAACACACACACACACAGAGTCATTGAGAGAGAGAGAGAGAGAGAGAGAGAGAGAGAGAGAGAGAAACAACCAGAGTCAAACTTGTAACTTCTTAGTAGAAGCTGAATGAGAAGAGCATCAGGTCTCTCTTAATTTGTGCCTTTTGTATTATAATTTTCTATAAGCCTATTTTATAACCTAGGCAATTGACAGAGTCTCGTCTTGGTATTATTTCAGAAGCAATTCATAATCCTCATTTAGGCAAAAGTTTCTTTACTTCTTCAAACATTTTTTTCTAAAGTATCTACATTTGAATCAGGTAGCAAAATGCCATCCGTTTAGTGGCTAATTATAGACTTAGGAAACTGCTTATGTTTCATTTCCAATGGCTGACTTACAAAGTATTGGCACAGGGTGGGGCTATTGAGCATTCCCTGTGGGAGGACAGTCCACTGCTATCTCCTAGTAGGCTAAGAATTATTATAAGTAGGCACTTTGAAGGCACATTTTTCTCTGTTCTTTTCTTGTAAGGGAATAGTGAAGAAACAATCTTTTAAACCAATAAGTGTAAGAGGCCATCCTTAGGCCATAAGGAAGGCAAAGGAATTCCAGACTGTAGAGGGCCCATAGGTTGAATTACCTTGTTGACAGCTCTTAGATATGTCACCATTCTCCATTTACCAAATTTCTTTTTAACAACAAATATAGGAGAATTACAGGGCTGGTAGGTTCTTTAATATAGTGAGCATCTAGTTGCTCCTGTACCAGCTATTCTAAAGCCTGCAGCTTCTCTTCTATTAAAGACCATTGTTTAACTCATATTGGTTTCTCAGTTAACCATTTTAAAGGTAGGGCCATTGGCATCTTTGAAGGTTTGCTAGTTGCTTTGTGTTCTTCTACAGCCTGAATGACTGGTGACCTTTGTGTATAATACCTTATAATATTCTTCCCAGAAACAGGAGTTCCTGGGACTGCAGGAATGTTGATCTGGGTATTCCATCACTACGGCAGGTCATGACTCCATAAATTCACTGTGATATTAGCCACATATGGCCTCAGCCTTCCTCTTTGTCCTTCTGGCTCTATGCATTCAAAACATCTCATGCTTTGTTTCACTTGAGATACGGTTCCAATTCCTAGGAACTAAACATCTGTGTCTTGAAGATGCCAATTTGGATGCCAAGATTCTGGAGTAATGATAGTCACATTCACATCTGTATCCGGTAATTCCTCAATTACAGTGTTATTTATACATGCTCTTGGTTTTGGTCTTTGATAATTTATAGAAATCTGCCAAAATATGCACTTCCTATTTCCTATTGGGATTTTTGATTCATCCTCCATATCTAATCTATCATCATTAGAACAGTATTTTTTTTACAGCAGGCAATGTATTTTTTAATTTTCCTGGTAAGACATGTCCTCCACAGTGACTGGGAATGACTAGACCACATTTGACTTGGGGACCTGCGAGAGGTCCCTCAAGGAGTTTCCTGATGGTGTCAGGTTGCCTTGTCTATCTTTTGTTGGCCTACATTTGTTGGTTCAGTGTCAACCTTTGCCACATTTTCTACATAATCCAGAAGATTGAGACCTCCTATTTTTGCCATTCCCCAGAGGAAACATTATTTCTAGGAATGCCTTCTCTACAATCTCTTCTCAGATGTCCTATTCTACCAAAATTAAAAGATTTGGCATTTTGTTGTCTCCTCATACCTTTGGAAATTACTTCTTCTTTCCAAGCCTCGATATTATAGTCAAATGTCTCAATGTCATTGTATGCAGGATCCATTCATTTTTTGGTGCTGATCTAACCTTTAAAGGCCCGAGTATCTTTTTGCATTCTAAGCTGGCATTTTCAAAGCCAGAGATCCCATAAGTACTCATCTAGCTTTTGGGTTTGTTACTTTTATTAGTACAGCCTTAGTTAATTTTTGTAAAAAGTCACTAAAGGGTTCTCTTTGGCCCTGTTTTACCCTAATATATAATTCAATGCTTTTTCTTAGTTCTTGAATCCTGTCCCAAGCATTTAAGGCTGCTGTGTGGCATAGGGACAAAATATGTTCACTGTAAAGAACTTGATCCTGTGGGTCAGCATTAGTGCCCTCACCAATAATTTTATCTGGGAAGCCTCAAATCCTTTTTCTTTGCCCTGTTATTCTAAAATGTTTTGCCTCTTCTCACTAATAGCATTTCCAGAATAGTTGAGACCCGTCTTTGAGGACTGCTGAAACTAATGAATGCCAATCATGTGGGGTAACCTTACTGCTGGAAGCCCATCCCATGTCTTTACCATCTCCCTAACAAATGGTGAATGCAGTCCATAGGATACTACTTCTTGTGTGGGGACCTTGGGAGAGGGTTGAAGGGGAGAGAAGAGGCAGGGAGGGGAGCAGAGAAAAATGTAGAGCTCAACAAAAATCAATTAAAAAAAGACAAAAAAGATGCTACCACTTGCTTACTTTCTTTTAGATCATTTCTATTTACATTTTTTGGATCCTTTGGGGCATTTAGAACTCGATGCTTTTTCAGAGGTGAGTACAGGGTAGGAAGCTAAAACCCCGGGTAAGTAATCTCTGACTCTGACACCAGTAATTTAACTGGTGATGTTAAATCCTGTCCTTGTATTTTTTTATCCTTGCTCATCAGCTCTGATAATTTCCTCACTCACTTCAAATTTTTTTACTACTGTCTTTTTTAAAGCCTGAATCTCTTGGCCTATATATATTTCTAGTGATCTCATTGATGCACCTAGCCTCTGGTCCTCATTCTGCACATGTGATTCCAAAGTATGAAGTTTTTTCCTTAAAGATAACAACTCATCCTTGGACATTATTAGGATAGCATACAGATTGCCTTTCCAAGGAGATACTCTATCTGCTAACCTATCATAACTTTTTAAACAGATTTTGATTGTCAAATTCAACAGTATTAGTTCTTTCAGATAATTTCATAGTACCCTTTGACATGGATTGAATTTTGTCTGTCAAATTAATGTTATCCTTTTCAGTGGCATTAATTTTTTCGGCTAACTTGATTTTCAATGGTATTAATCCTGTCAGCTAGCTGTTCATTATTAGTCTGTAAAAACTATCATTTCTAAAAGTGCCTTATTCTTGGCTCTGTTATCAAACCATTTCTTAAGGATACAATATAAAAAAAATAAAGCTAAGTCCCAATATCCAATAAATTGATCTATCAGAAAAATTATATATGCTTTGAAAAATACCATCTATACTATAAACAAAAAGGTTATTAAATTCCTGGATGATAATATTGTCTGCCATTGCATAACTTTCAAATTTATTGATTTACTTACCTCTGTTAGATTTCAATAAATTATTGTAGGCCAGCAGGTGTCACAGCTGCTGCCGCATGGCAGAGAGACACAACTAGCAACTGCGCGAACGGTTCTATACTACTTTGGTTCTTACCTCATTAAATACTGAGAAATATACTTTGCTTGACAAATTTAGAGCAACTAATCAATTATGTATATGGAGAGAGATTTTTGATGGTCAGAATATTGAGGAGCTTGCAAGCAGGGAAGCTGTGCAAGTCATGTGGCAGGGAAAGTGTTGGGGGTGGGAGTAGTGTATGCAAGCTGGGGAAATTGTCACGTGGTAGCAAAAAACTGCTTAGTAGGTGAAATCAAGCCAGGTGGGTGGGAGTGGGAAACCTTCTGGGCCGTGGACCTTTTGGGCCTATCCCAGTAGGTGTGGAGTTGGGATTTTCATGGGTGTCAGATGAAGATGGATGTTGTAACATAATCCCACACTAGCTCAGAATTGAGCATAACAAAGGGTTATTTATTTAGGGGTAAACTCACAGATCACTGTCCTCTATACAAACAGGGAACAGGATCTGAATCCTGCAGCCAGGAGAGAGAGTGTGCACAAGGCTTATGGCTGCATTTATTGTATAAAAGAGCACTCCCAAGTGGGCTGGTATCTTAAAGGCTATTCCTGAAGGTGTTCCCAGGGCACTCAGGATGTAGCACATACCCATGCTAGCTGTTCAGTTTTATCCTTTTACATGAACTGTTACTCTGCCCCTGCTCAGCTCCTGGTTTGGGGACAATTGGCCCAGTCCTGAGGGAAGCCTCCTTGGCTCTCACCTGCTTTCTTTGCATCCCCAAGGTCTATGGTTAATGTAGGTATTTCATGCATCCTCCCTAAAGGGTTACAATCCAATTTTGGTTCCTCAAAACCTTGGAGCACCACTCAATCGCTGTTATCTGAAGGAAAGAGGGACAGAATTGCATGCATGCTAATTCTTTTGATGACAAGGGCAGAGAGAAACAAAGTTTCTTCTTTTTATTGTTGTTATTTAATGGCTAGATAGTGACAGGAAGCACAAATGCCCCCTCCCTCTTCGGACAGCCTCTCAAGGTCATTTCCCTAATCTGGGCCAGTCTACAAAGGAGCCACGATAAGGAAAGCACAGTCCTTATTAAACCTTGGGCCTTGGGAGAAATCTGAAGTGTAAATACGAGCACCCAGGCACATGAATTTTCTTGCTCTAATATCGTACGCTTCCTTTTTGCTATTTAAATTTTTAAAATTATAATATTTTTCAAATTTTTTGAAATTATAATATAGTGGCATAATTTCTTCCCTTTCCTTTCCTTCCTCCAAACCTTCCATGCAACCTCAACCCTTTGCTCTCTCAATTCATGGCCTCTTTTTCTTTGTTGTTTCACATAAACATTGGAGAAGTGGAAAGAGAAATTGCCCATCCTCTAGTGCTTTGAGGGCTTTGAGGTGTCTGAACTCATCTGGGAAGTATGGTGTCTGTTAGCAGAGCAGGGAGAGAGATGGCTGACTAGGTCCCAGCCAGCCTGTGGAAGCAGCCTTTCTGGGAGATGTTGGGGTGGAGCGTATCAGCACTGGAGAAGCCACTTTAGGGGAGCAGTTTGAGGGTGGTGGAAACAAGTCCTATACTTGGGTCTTTTGGTGCTCAGTTTTAGCTCAAGTTCCCTTAGTGTTCCCATTCTTCCCACTTTCTGCCTCTGAGAATGGAGTGGAATTGAGTGGGGGAGGGATACTAAGACCCTAGCTTATCCTTGCCAGAGTTCACTTTTCAACTTTTGTCAAAGCTGTGTGAGTTTGGCCGGCCTCACCCTAGTGCATCCTGTCCCCTGTAACTTCAAGGCACCAGGGAGTCGCTGTGTTTGATGTGTCTTAACTTTAACACAAAGCACGCCAGGGCTGGTTAATGATCATGAACTGTCATGGCAGCCACTCCGCAAAGGTGACATTGATGGATGGACCTGCCGCTTGTAGGGAGGCAGTGGGTACATCAGCAGAAGGTTTATTTAAGTCAAAGCTGATAATGGGGGCCCTTGGGAGTCACTGACAAGCAGAACCTTAATAGGATAGAGGAGGAGAGCCTCTCTCGTGCCTGTTTCAGCAAGGCCCTCTCCAGGAGCGCCTCTCCTGCTCCTCTTGTCTACTAAGGCACATCAAGCCTGTTTGGAAGCAGAAAAGGGCCTGTACTCATAACCAACTGTCATCTTCTTAATTTGGCCTGGTTTATAAGTTCATGTTTGTCTTCCTCCGCCATTTGAAAAAAAAAAAAGCATCTTTAAAGCAATTGCATAGGGCTGGGCCTGGAGAATAAACTCACGTTCTTGAATAGTCCTTATCTCTTTAGAACAGCCTCTGAGACAGACTAGAAGTACAAGTTGGTTCCTTAAGAGATGACATCTGAAAAAGTAAGATTAACTTTAAAAAATAAAGTCCTTGTCACTCTGCTCTAGGCCCATTTCATTTAGCGCACTCTCAGAAGTCCCCCCATGTGCCCCACAACAACCATACATATTTAGTGCACTCTCAGAAGTCCCCCATGTGCCTCATAACAACCATACATATTTAGCGCACTCTCAGAAGTCCCCCATGTGCCCTATAACAACCACGTATATTTCACAATACCTAGATCATAGAACTTCCAGTATTCTCATCACAAGAAAACAGATATTTGAGTTGATGGATATGCTAACTATACAGACTAAACACTGTTGGTGTTGGGGATTGAACCCATGGCCTCACACATGCAGGGATGTGCTCTGCCACTGAGCCACCATAGCGTCAGTAAACTCCTGAATCTTATTTCATTTTGAGAATATGCTCCATCCAGCAAATGTCTTTCTTCCCTGTCACTATACACAACACCGTTGTCATTTGTAAACTTTTGCCTGTGGTGTGTTGGACAACCCACTTTGCAAAGTGACTTACCCTTTAGTTAGAAGCCAACACTTCCTTTCTGCCTCAACTGTAGTTGTGTTGTTTGCATTAAAATGAGCTCTTGAGAAGTGGCCGGGCAGACTCCCCTTTTGTATGGAGATGGAGATGTCAAATTCAAATTGACAGGGAGCCTTTAATCTCTGAGGACCCAGGCAGAGAGGTGCTCCATGGGGTCCCCTGATAATCCTGTGGGGTGACAGCTAGTGCCTGCTGGAGAGGGCTGGTTGGCTCCTCACTTACTAAATTCAGCACCAATGGGCCCAGCTCACTGCTGGACAGCATAAACATCAGGTTTTGGTAAATAAACCCAGGCTATCATGTAGCCGTCCACCATGCACTTAAGAGAGACTGACAGCTCACTCTGAAGGACTTAGGGTCCAGGGCTGGAGCTCTTGGGTACAGAGGCTCCGGGGTTCCAAGATAAACAAACCTGTCGGTGAGAGTGACCAGAGGGTTAGGTCAGCCCAGGGGTCACTTGCAGGTCACCCTGCTGGGAGCACAGTCTCTGCTCTGTGTTTATTCTGGAGAGGAAGGCAGCAGGGCTCATAAAGAGGGTTGGATCCTGGTGGAAAGCTACAGTGGCCTGCTCACCAGAGCCTTTGCGGTCGGATGGACACCAACTGTGCTCTCAGCTCCAGTCAAGAGTATGGGTGCAGTTCCTGCTCTTTGGAGGAGTATTTCCAATTACCCATTCCAAAAGTATGGGATGTATGGACCAAGAGCACATGTGGGCTGCACAACCTGGGAGGGAATCTCCAAGGCTTAGAGCGGCTTACTAGATGAGCGATGGGGACTTGTACTCAGCACTGGCAACGACAATGAACAGAACTGGAAGTTTTCCTTGTCCTTACCTTTCTTCTTTAACCATTGGTTTCTAGAATTTTCTCTGCATTATGTTCCTTACTAATGAGACTTTTGGAGACTGACACTAATGCCCCCTCTGCCTGGCTTAAGATGACAGAGAGGTGAGTGTGGGTTCTGTGTTATGGCCCTCCTTTGTGACCTTTAACACAGTAAAGACTGTCACCTCTCAGGACGCCTCTCCATCATCTCCTACTTCTTTCTCCTTTGGAAGTCTGGGGCTAGAAGATGGCCTGCCATTAGAGACAGAGCTGTGGAGGGTGGTGGAGCTCACCTTTAATCCCAGCACTCGGAAGGCAGAGGCAGGTATCCTGTGAGTTGGAGGCCAGCCTGGGCTACATGAATGAGAACTCGCTCATCCTTCTCTCCGGGAAAGGAAGAGTCAATGGCATTCGTTGTTGTTCTTTCAAGTTTGTGAATGAAAAGAGACTTTTCATCCAATATTCAACAGCTATCTCTGAAAATACAGGGTCCAAAGGGATAGATTACCTTTCTAAAAATATTTTTAAAAAATTTATTTGTAAGTGGGGGGTGGGGTGTATGTGTGATGCATATGGATGGCCATGAGCGCCAGAAGGTGGCACTGGCTCCCTGGAGCTGGAGTTACAAGCTGTCCAACAGGGGCACTGGGAACCAAACTCAGGCCCTCTGGGAGAGCAGAATGTGATCTTAACTGCCAAACCATCTCTCCTGCCCCATTGTGTAGATCACTTTTAAAGTAAACTCAGTTTACAAAATAAACGCTACATTAATGATGCATTTAAAAATGTTTGCAAAGCCGTATTTAATGAGATGGTGTCGTGACAAATCCCTGTGATATCAGAGCTCACAGGCTGAGGGGAGAGTTTGGAGTTGGTACAAGACTCTGTCTTAAAGACTATCCATCTAACAACATTAGTAGAGATACACTTAAAAAAAATGATTAAAAGAACCGAAGCCATACCAGTGTGCATAGCCATGGTGGAAACAAAGTAGGAGCCCATATGAGAAGGGTGATAGTGACTTTCCGACCATTTAGAAACTAGATACAGTGCTGAAGACTGGGACCAGCGAGATGGTTCAGTAAAGGCGCTTGCAAAGAGACTTTGATCCCCCAGACCCACGTAAAGGCAGAAGGAGGAGGCTGGAGAGATGGCTTAGCAGCTAAAGCATGGCTACTATCTCAAGGGACCCAAGTTCAGTTCCCAGCACTTACATCAGGTGGCTCACAACTGCCTGTAATTCTAGGGGGACTTGATACTTCCGTTTTCCTTGGGTACCTGCAATTATGTGTATAAACGCACACACACACACATGCACACACATTAGAAATAATAAAAATAAATCTTTTTTAAAAAAGATGGATGTGGAGTATAAACTCTACAAAGTTATCCTCTGACCGCTACATGTATACTGTAGAACACAATCTCCCATCACCTTGTGCACACACACAGACACACAGAGACACATACACAGACAGACACACAGATACACATACAGACACACACAGAGACACAGAGACACACAGGCATACATAGACACATGCACAGAGACACACACACACACATAGACACACACAAAGACACACAGATACACATATAGACACACACAGACACAGACACTCACACATACAGACACACACAGAGACACATATACACAGAAACACACAGGCACACATAGACATATGCAGAGACACACACATACAGACACACACAAAGACACACAGACACATAGGCACACACAGACACAGACACACACAGACATATACAAACACACACAGAGACACACAGACACACATATACACAAATAAACATGAAAATTTTAAAAAAGATGAGAAAAGCAGAAAAGTCCAACACAAATTTTGTTATTAAAAACTTTATAAAGTTGAGGGACTAAAACGGTTAAAACCATTTTGAAAACCAAGACTAGAGTGTGAAGACTCCTTTGCCTGTGGTACTGGAAAGGATGTAGGATGGAGGTCCATGGGAGAGGGCATCAGGAATAGTCTCCAATGAACCCACTGATGTTCAAAGTATGCGCAGAAGCATCCAGTGGAGGAGATATCTTTTATGATGGGTGCTCGAGCAGTTAGGTACCCAAAGACGAACAGTCAACAAACACTCGCATTAGACCTCATATCTTACCTAAAAATTAACTCAAATTTTAGCATAAACTCAAAATATAAATATTTTAGGGAAAAACATAATAGAAAAACCTTTGAGACCTTGAGGTAGAGAAGGATTTCATAATTTTGATACCAAAAGCAGCATCTATTGAAGAAAAACTCACAAGTTTGAAGGCAGACATGATGATGTGTCCATAATCCTAGCACTGAGGAGGAAGCTGAAGAAAAAAAAAAAGACTTGAGCATGGTGGTGCATGCCGGGCACAGCGGTGCATGCTGGACATGGCAGCACATGCCAGGCATGGTGGTGGTGCATGCCTGGAGTCCTGGCACTTGGGAGGAGGTAGACCGTTTAGAAATTCAAGACCAGGTTTGGCTGCATTGAGAGTTCAAGGGTGGCCTAGGCTACGTGAATCCTTTTTGTTTTGTTTTTTTGTTCATGAAGCCAGCATTTTATTTACACCTAATGGTGTAATCTGAGCACTTGGGAGGCAGAGGCAGGCATTCTCAGTAGGTTTGAGGCCAGTGTGGTCAAAGAGTGAGTTCCAGGCCAGCCAGAGCTACATAGTGAGATCCAGTCTCTAAATAAAACAAAACAAATAAAAAAAACTGTATTTAATTAAATAAAAATATTTTACTTTATGAAAGACTAGTAAAGAAGATATAAAGCAAGCTGTATACTGAGATAACATATTTGCAAACTGTATATAAAGAAGGAGTAGCATCCACAGTATATAGAGGATCCTCAAGGGACTGGAGAGATGGTACAGGGCTGGAGAGATGGCACAGGGCTGGAGAGATGGCACAGGGGCTGGAGAGATGGCACAGGGGCTGGAGAGATGGCACAGTGGTTAAGAGCATTAGCTGTTCTTGCAGAGGACCCAGGTGTGGGTTCAGTCCCCAGAACCTCCAGGACAGTTCACAGCCATCTTCATCTTTAGTTCCAAGGAGTCTGACACTCTCATCTGGTCTCTGAGGGCAATAGCCATGGATGTGATGCATACACATATATGCAGGCAAATATTCATATGTGTATAATAAAAAGAAATAAAACTTTTTTAAAAAGATAGGAATGAGGGGCTGGAGAGATGGCTCAATGGTTAAGAGCACTGACTGCTCTTCCTGAGGTCCTGAGTTCAATTCCCAGCAACCACTTGGTGGCTCACAACCATCTGTAATGAGATCTGGCGCCCTCCTCTGGCGTACGGGCATACATGGAGGCAGAATGTTGTATACATAATAAATAAATCTTAAAAAAAAAAAAAAAAAGATAGGAATGAGGCCTGGTGTGATGGTATAAAATCCTGGGAGACTGAAGCAGGACAATAGTGAATTTGAGGCTAGCCGGGGCTACAAAGAATCTTTTTAAGTTTCTGATCCATAGCTTGTGAGAATGTCTATTTAAGTGTTATAGGATCCGGAGGTAGGGATATAGCTCACTTAGCAGGA
Organism: Alexandromys fortis; assembly: GCF_014885135.2. Classification (NCBI taxonomy): domain Eukaryota; kingdom Metazoa; phylum Chordata; class Mammalia; order Rodentia; family Cricetidae; genus Alexandromys; species Alexandromys fortis. Next base: position 1,297,672 of record NW_026067944.1, read on the forward strand.
TGCTTGCCTATCGCGCATGAAGCCTTGGCTTAGATCTCCAATACTGTATACAAACAGGTTAGATCGTATATGCCTGAATCTAGCTCTTTGGAAGTGGAGGCAGGAAGTTCAGAAAGTCATCTTTTGCTACATTTTAAGTTCGAGGCCAGCCTGGGCTACACAAGCAACGTTACAAACAAACAGTAAACAAAAGAAAGGGAAAGAAAAGACAAGAAATAAGAAACACAAAGTGTCCAATACCTAGTATGGGTTTCCTTCTGCCCCACAGATCTCAGTGCTGCAAGGGTTGACTTGGAAACCTCTCCTTTGAAGATCTCTCTCTCTCTCTCTCTCTCTCTCTCTCTCTCTCTCTCCCACTCACTCAGAAGCCATCTCATCTCTGAGCTCCCAGTATCTTTGTCTCTTCTTAAGATGCTTGCCACTTTCTTTCATATGTGTGAGTCTATACTTTACCATGCTCAACCTCTGGACTGTATTGACATTTACCTAAGTAGAAAATCTATAAATATTTGTTGGGTGAGTCATGGTACCCAAACACTCTGTTGTTGGGTTCTCATAGGTTTGGCAACTGCTCATGCAGAGAGATGACTGGAGAGATCTGGAGCTGCGGCAGGCTTCTTCATGTCAATAGGAAATTAATGTAGGGAGCATTGATGAGGTGAGCGCGCACCGGGGGCGGAGAAAGTACCCTTGTCACTCACTGATCTGCTCAGCCATCAGATGTCCCAGCTGTATCATCTGGGAAATACTGAACTCCCCGCTGTTCTTCTAAGGAAAGGTGGCAGCCGAGAAATCTTTAAAGATGACTTCTGCTAGGGAATTTGTGAGACCTCGCACACCACCAACTCCAGCCCCTATGCTGCATTCTTGGCTTTTGAAGAGAAGGCAGCCCCTTTCTTATCTGGGACTGCCTACTTTAAACAAGCTCTGTGGTGTGGAGGTGTTGTCCTTTGGAACCTTGGCCTGAGACACTTTACCAAGTGTCTGCAAACATTTAGACACAGAAAACTGCCCACTGCTAACTCATAGCCCCATTGTCTCTGATGGGGCCACTCTTCTCTGGAAGTGGCTGGCAGTGGGGGAGGTGGGGGGAGGGTTGAGGTGGTTGGGGTGGAGGTGATGAGAGCTGCCCACAGAGAACCCCTCAGCTGGGGATCTGGGCTGGGGAATTGTGCTGCTGTTTGTTTAAACAACCTGAGTGTAATTGGGATTGTTTGAGATGCCCAAGATGTTTGGAAAAGTGGGGGAAGGGAAGCTGCTTGCTGTGGAACAGAGTTGGGGCAGCTGCTGGGTAGCTGTCCCTGAGAAGGCTGGGAAGGCTGGCCTTTCAAGCTAGGTGGTGGGCACATCCGGATCCAGATCAATAGGCCTGTGATAGAATCTATAAAATATTAAAGCTAGCTCTTGAAGGATGCACCTGGCTATGAATGTTTAACTTAAAACCTATGGCTCCACCAAGGCATAAGAGTGCACATCTGTAAACCCAGTTCTCTGGAGGCAATGCCTGGAAGACCATGAGTTGAAGGCACCTTGGGCTATGAAGTCTAGGTCAGTCTAAACTACAATAGTTATACTCTACCTTAATCCTCAACTCACATACATAGATACACAGACATATACACAAACACACACACAAACACAATATTAATGTTGCTGTTGTAATTATGTTATTCCACAAACAGTATAAACACAAATACTTTTTGTTTGTTTGCTTGCTTTTCATACCATGTTTTATTTTAGTAAAATCTCAAAAAAAAAAAAAAATAGCTGCTAGATGTAAGGCAAGACTGGTAAGATTGCTGAGGAAGAATGCTCCAAGGGGGCTACAGAGCCCACCAGACAATACAGAGCTGCAGGAAAAGCGGGTGGGTCTGTGTTTCATTGTAGAGATCATACAGTTTAATCTGACCAGGAGGAAAGATGGAGAGTTAAAAAAAAGGAAGAATTTGGGAAGAATAGAAGGAATCTAGGCAATGCTGGCTGGGCCTGGCCAACTCCACCTTTTGTGATCAGTCCCCAAGAAAACCAAGGCCACTCCTTAAAGAGGTGTGATTATTTACCAGAGATTTGTATCACTGAGAAAGGATTCGAAAAAATACAAGGTTCCTCCTTGTAGAAAAATATCCTAATTCAGTAGTGACGTGAATGTTATCAGACCTCCAAGAATGAAACATTTAATCCTTCCATAAAAGGGATAAGAAAGAGAAACAAGCAACAGAAAGGCAGAATAATGACTAAGCAGTGTAGAGAGCAAACTGTGTGGTTTTGTTTTGACCATAACGTATCACACAGAGGCTCTCAACCCAGCAAGATGAACAAGCCGTTAAGGAAGAAGAATGCCATATTAGTGAGGATATAGAATCTTCAGGATTTCTCATTTTGATATTTTCTTTCTTTTTTAAAAATTATTTTTATTGAGCTATATATTTTACTTTGCTCCCCTCCCTTCCTCCCCCATCCTGTTCTACCCTCTCCCATGATCCCCACGCTCCCAATTTACTCAAGAGATCTTGTCTTTTCTACTTCACATGTAGATTAGATCCATGTATGTCTCTCTTAGGGTCCTTTTGTTGTCTAGGTTCTCTGGGATTGTGGATTGTAGGCTGGCTTTTCTTTGCTTTATGTCTAAAAGCCACTTATGAGTGAGTACATATTTTATTTGCCTTTCTGGGTCTGGGTTACATGACTCAATATGATGCTTCCTAGATCCATCCATTTGTCTACAAGTCTTAAGATGTCATTTTTTTCTGCTGTGTAGTACTTCATTGTGTAAATGTACCACATTTTCTTTATCCATTTTTGGTGAGGGGCATTTAGGTTGTTTCCCGGTTCTGGCTATGACAAACAATGCTGCTATGAACATAGTTGAGCACATGTTCTTGTGGCACGATTGAGCATCCTTTGGGTATATACCCAAAAGAAGTATTTCTGGGTCTTGAGGAAGGTTGTTTCCTAACTTTCTGAGAAATCACCATACTGATACTCAAAAGGGCTGTACCAGTTTGCACTCCCACCAGCAATGGAGGAGTGTTCCCTTTACCCCACAACCTCTCCAGCATAAGTTGTCATCAGTATTTTTTTTTTTTTTTTGATTTTTCAAGACAGGGTTTCTCTATAGCTTTTTGGTTCCTGTCCTGGAACTAGTTCTTGTAGACCAGGCTGGCCTCGAACTCACAGAGATCCACCTGTCTCTGCCTCCCGAGTGCTGGGATTAAAGGTGTGCGCCACCACCACCCGGTTTTCATCAGTATTTTTGATCTCAGCCATTCTTACAGGTATAAGATGGAATCTCAGAGTTGTTTTGATTTGCATTTCTGTGACGGCTAAGGATGTTGAGCATTTCCTTAAGTGTCTTTCAGCCATTATAGCTTTCACTGTTGAGAGTTCTCTGTTTAGGACTGTATCCCATTATTTTTTTATTGGATTATTTGGGTTTTTTTTTTTTTGATGACACATTTCTTGAATATTATGGAAATCAGCCCTCTGTCCGATGTGGGGTTGGTGAAGATCTTTTCCCATTCTGTAGGCTGCTGTTTTGTCTTGTTGATCATGTCCTTTGATTAACAGAAGCTTCTCAGTTTCAGGAGGTCCCATTTATTAATTGTTGCTCTCAGTATCTATGCTACTGGGATTCTATTTAGGAAGTGTTTTCCTGTGCCAATGTGTTCAAGTGTACCTCTTACTTTCTTTTCTATGAAGTTCAGTGTGGTTGGTTTTGTGTTGAGGTTTTTGATCCATTTGGACTTGAGTTTTATGCATGGTGATGACATGGATCTATTCTTCTATATGTTGATATCCAGTAATGCCAGCACCATTTGTTGAATACACTTTCTTTTTTCCATTTGATTTTTTTTTGCTTCTTTGTCAAAAATCAGGTGTTTGTAGGAGTGTGGATTGATATCTGGGTCTTCGATTTGATTCCATTGGTCCTTCTTTCTGTATTTATATCAATACCAGTACTGTTATAGTACTGTAGCTCTATAGTAGCGTTTGAAGCCAGGGATGGTGATGCCTCCAGAAGTCACTTTATTGTACAGGATTGTTTTGGCTATCCTGGGTTTTTTGCTTTTCCATATGAAGTTGAGTGCCGTTCTTTTGAAGTCTGTGAAGAATTTTCTGGGATTTTGATGAACATTGCATTGACTCTGTAGATTGATTTTCGTAAGATTGCCATTTTTACTATGTTAATTCCACCTACCCAAGAGCATGGGAGATCTTTTCATTTTCTGGTGTCTTCTTTAATTTCTTTCTTCAGAGATTTAAACTTCTTGTCATACTTGTTTCACTTGTTTGGTTAGAGTTTCCCCCAGATATTTTATGCTATTTATGGCTATTGTGAAGGGTGAGATTTTTCTCATTTCTTTCTCAGCCCATTTATCATCTGTGTAAAGGAGGGCTACTGATTTTTTTTAGTTAATCTTGCATCCTGCTACATTCCTGAAGGTGTTTATAAGATGTTCCTTGGTAGAATTTTTGGGGTCTCTTATGTAAACTATCATATCATCAACAAAGAGTAGAGAGTTTGACTTCTTCTTTTCTGATTTGTATTCTCTTGATCTCCTTTTGTTGTCTTATTGCTCTAGCTAGGACCTCAAGAACTATATTAAATAGATATGGAGAGAATGGACAACCTTGTCTTGTTTCTGAGTTCAGTGGGATCACTGGGAGTTTCTCTCCATTTAGTTTGATGCTGGCTGTTGGCTTGCTGTATATTGCCTTTATTATGCCTAGGTATGTTCCTTGTATCCCTGCTCACTCCAAGACCTTTATCATGAAGTGATGTTGTATTTTGTTGAATGTTTTTTCAGCATCTAGTAAGATGATCATGTGTTTTTTTTTCAGTTTGTTTATATGGTGTATTACATTGATTTTTGTATGTTGAACCATCCATGCATCTCTGGGATGAAGTCAACTTGATCATGGTGGATGATTTTTCTGAGGTGTTCTTGGATTTGGTTTGCCAGTATTTTATTAAGTATTTTTTGAATCAATGTTCATGAGTGAGATTGGTTTGTAATTATTTTTCTTGGTAACAGCTTTATGTGGTTTGAGTCTCAGGGTGATTGTAGCTTCATAAAAAGAATTTTGCACCTGAAATGGCCCTATCCTATAGGCATACTGATGAATATCTTGCATATCACCATAGAAACTTAATCTGGCAATGGATGAAGCTAGAGACAGAGACCCACATTAGAACACTGGACTGAGCTCCTAAGGTCCAAATGAGGAGCAGAAGGAAGGAGAACATGAGCAAGGAAGTTAGGACCGCGAGGGGTGCTCCCACCCACTGAGATTGTGGGGCTGATCTAATGGGAGTTCACCAAGGCTAGCTGAATGATGGAGCATGTGATCAAACCAGACTCCCGGAACGTGGCTGACAAGGAGGGCTGACTGAGAAGCCAAGGTCAATGGCACTGGGTTTTGATCCTACTGCATGTAATGACTTTGTGGGAGCCTAGTCTGTTTGGATGCTCACCTTCCTAGTTCTGTATGGAGTGGGGAGGACCTTGGACTTCCCACAGGGCAGGGAACCCCGACTGCTCTTTGGACTGGAGAGGGAGGGGGAGGGGGATGGGGGGAGCGGGAAGGAAATGGGAGGAGGTGAAATTTTTTAATTAAATAATAAAAATAAATAAATAAATAAATTAAAAAAGAATTTTGCATTGTTCTTTCTGTTTCTATTGTGAGGAACAATTTGAAGAGTGTTGGTATCAGCTCTTCTTTGAAAGTATTGTAGAATTCTGCACTGAAATCATCTGGTCCTGGGCTTTTTCTGGTTGGGAGACTTTTGATGACTTTTTCTATTTCTTTAGCAGTTATGATTCTATTTAATTTGCTTATCTGGTCTTGATTTAATTTTGGTAAGTGATAGTTATCCAGAAAATTGTCCATTTCTTTTAAGTTTTCCAATCTTGTGGAGTACGGACCTGATTTCCTCCATGTCTGTTGTTGTATCCCTCTTTTCATTTCTGACTTTGTTAATGTGGATATTCTCTCTCTGCCTTTTGGTTAGTTTGGATAAAAGTTTGTTTATTTTGTTGATTTTCTCAAAGAACCAACTCTTTGTCTCATTGATTCTTTGTATTGTTTTTTTTTTTAATTTTTATTTTGTTCATTTTAGTTCTCAATTTGATTGTTTCCTGTCATCCAGTTCTCCTGGGTAAGTTTGTTTTGTTTTGTTCTAGAATTTTCAGGTGTTCTTGTAACTCACTAGTGTGGCTTGGTTGGGCCTGGTCCCATGCAGGGTGGTGGCTCATGCCTGCTCCCTTGGAGGTGGCTCCTTCGTACCAGCTCCTGCAGAGGTCGCTGGCTCTGACATTTCCTTTCTGACAGATAGTCTTGCTATGCAGCTCAGGCTAGCCTTAGACACACTATGTAGCCCAGACTGGTCTTGAACTTGTGATTCTGCTGCCTGAGTTATGGGATTATAGGTATGAACTGCCATACCTGGCTTTGCTTGTCACCTTGAAGACCACAATTCAAATTAGTAGGCAGGCCCAGTCAGTAAAGTCCTTGTTGTGTAGGCAGGAGATCAGGAGTTGGACCCCAGCACCCACATGAAAGCCAGATGAGGTAGTACATGTCTGTAATTTTACTCCTAGCACTAGAGAGGCAGAGACATGGGCTCCTGGGGTGGGTTGGGGAGGTAGAGGTGCGGGAACTTGCTAGTCAGTTGGTCTAAGTAAACCAGCAAGCTCCAGGTATAGAAAGAGACTATGCCTAAAAAAGGTTGAGAAAGACACCCAGTGTCAGTCTCTGACCTCCGCTCAAACCCACGCATGTGCCCACCCACATGTGAACACTCCCCCAAGCACACACTAACAGAACTAGCAGTCAAGCATCTCATGCTAGAATAGCAGAGGGACACCTAATGGGCTGCATTTGCTCTTTCAATCTTTTGTTTTCAGTTTTTGAAGCAATGTTTTCTCTAGCCCAGGCACGCTTTGAACTCACTCTCTCTATGAGGATAACTTTGAATTCCTTATTCTTTTACCTACACTTTCTGCGTGCTGTGATTGCAAGAGTGCACCGTTACTTCCAGTTTATTCTGTGCTGGGTACTGAACTTCTCCTATGCCAGGCAAGCACTCTGCCAACTAAGCCACATCCCTGACTCTCAGCAATGTGTTGATGAACTCTGTAAGACATTGCTTTTGGAATGGAGAGGGGAGGAGAGGAAAGAAAAGGGGAGGAGAAGGGAAAAGAGAGGAATATTTTCTATGCTTCCTGGCCAGTGTGGTTGTGTGCAAGCTGAGTGTAGTAGCTCTGAGCTGGTGGGTTTCATTTCATCCACACAGTAAACCAGAGGGAATAGTGGTACCACAGGCAACACAGAGTTGTGACTTTTGTGTCAGATGGCATCCCAGGTAATGAGGAGTTCTTATGGTTACAGCCAAAGGACTTTTCAGAATCAGGCCCTTGAGTTCTGGTGGGAGACACTGGAAGGCAGCTGAGCTCCAGGCATTTCTAGAAGAAAGATCTCTGCTTAAGAGTGAACGCGGCCAGCTACTGCTGCAGCTCGGGGAGGCAGAGCAGGGTCTTCTCATCCTTTGTAGCAGGTGCAGAGAGTGAGTGCCGGGGTCACCAGAGGGGCTTCCGTGCTGCAGAGCTCTGTGGGAAGCACCACCATGCCACTAGGATCATGTGGACTGCGAAGTACATTGCCCATTGGCTGTGCGGGGAGTCTCAGGAAAAGTTCATGGTGGACATTTTAATAATAATAAATAATAAAAACAAAATTGGCCCCTGTTTTACTACCATATCCTGGATTGTTCCCATTAAATGAAAGTCCTTTTTGTGCTCCTGAAGAACTCCTCTCCTGTCCCCTACTCCAAACTCTATGCTCCGAGCACACAAAAGACTTAAACATCATTGGTTTTCATGATGGCCATTTACAATTAACAAATACATTGGTAATGAGTTTATTTTCCTGCAAGTTTGTTTAGAAGACAATGTGGCTAGTCATAAAAGTTTCTATTTATTTTAGGTTGGGCAGATCACGAGTTCTGAGAGGGGACACCGCTTGTCAGCAAAGTGAGATTTAGCATGACGTGTGTAAACATACTCTGTGGCTAGAGACTCCCTGGAGACCTATGTCTTTAGCTCTGAAAAAATGATCACCTTGTTAATGAACGGAAGTTATTTTGAATAGAATAATCACCTGTAGTCAGGTGTAGTGGCACACCTTTAATCCTAGCACTCTAGAGGTAGAGGCAGATGGCTATCTGTGAGTTTGAGGCCAGCCTGGTCTATACACTAAGTTCCAGGATAGCTGAGACTATATAGTGAGACTCTGTTTCAAATACAAGCAAACATGCAAGCAAACTATAACACAAAATAAACCAATAATTGTTGGTCAGTTTAGCTTAAGCGAGTCTGCCTCTTCTTTGATTAGCAATATGTGAAATCATCTTAATTAAAATGACTCACAGCTATTCAGTGAGAGTTTCTGGGTTTATTTATTTGCTAATACACCATGGACAGACCCTGGAACAGGCTGATTCATCTCATGTTTCCAAGATGATCAAGACAGAAAGAGTTGGTTGGGTGTAATGAGTTTGGACAGCAGAGGGCACGGGGCAGGAGCTACATTAGAATCAAGTATAAATGACTCGTGAATATGAAGCTGCAGGACAGAAACATGTTACTTTGTGTGGTAACAAAAATTTAGAACACGTCAAGTGTGGTGGCTCGCACTTTAACCCCAACACATGGAAGACAGAAGCAGGTGGATCTCTGTGAATTCAAGGCCAGTGAATGTTGGGCCAGACAGGACTACATAATGAAACCCTGTCTCCAGCAAACAAGCAAACAAACCTATCACAACCACATGCTCTGGAGTTCCAGGGCCTACCATCATGGGTTCTAGCGCCCACCATCATGGGTTCCAGTGCCTACCATCATGGGTTCTAGCACTTACCATAATGGGTTCTAGCGCCCACCATCATGGGTTCCAGTGCCTACCATCATGGGTTCCAGTGCCTACCATCATGGGTTCCAGTGCCTACCATCATGGGTTCTAGCACCCACCATCATGGGTTCCAGTGCCCACCATCATGGGTTCCAGTGCCCACCATCATGGGTTCCAGTGCCTAACCATCATGGGTTCTAGCGCCCACCATCATGGGTTCCAGTGCCCACCATCATGGGTTCCAGTGCCCACCATCATGGGTTCCAGTGCCTACCATCATGGGTTCTAGCACTTTTCTTCTCTCAGTAGCTCCCCTTCAGGGACTCGCTGGGCAGCAGCAGCTGACCCCATGTCCCCTCGGCTAGCTCTTGGATCAGCAGATGAATCACCAAATTATAAATGACTAAGGAATCACAGCTGAGTGGGTGCCACCCACTCAACACTTCGCTCCTCAGTATCACAAGCAACCCCTCACCAAGTTCTTTAAAAATAGTGTATGTGTCATTGGGTGTAGTGGCGCACGCCTCTACTCCTAGTACTCAGGAGGCAGAGGCAAACGGATCTCTGTGAGTTCAAGGCCAGCCTGGTCTACAGAATGAGTTCCAGGACAGACAGAGCTACACATATAAACCCTGTCTCAAAAAATTAATAATAATGAATTGTGTGTGTGCATATATACACATTAATCTCAATTAGGCCTGCAGGGAAAATGCTGTGAGAAGAAGCTCTAGGCATGTTCAGACAACTGCTGAAAGAAAGTAATGTTTGTGGCCTATTCCACTTTGTACCTAGCTATGTGTGGCTAGCCTGTGTGCTGTTCTCTATGTGTGGGTGTGGCTAGCCTGTGTGCTGTTCTCTACGTGTGGCTAGCCTGTGTGCTGTTCTCTACGTGTGGCTAGCCTGTGTGCTGTTCTCTATGTGTGGCTAGCCTGTGCACTGTTCTCTATGTGTGGCTAGCCTGTGCACTGTTCTCTACATGTGGCTAGCCTGTGCACTGTTCTCTACGTGTGGCTAGCCTGTGTACTGTTCTCTACGTGTGGCTAGCCTGTGTACTATTCTCTATGTGTGGCTAGCCTGTGCACTGTTCTCTATCTGTGGCTAGCCTGTGTACTGTTCTCTACGTGTGGCTAGCCTGTGTACTATTCTCTATGTGTGGCTAGCCTGTGCACTGTTCTCTATGTGTGGGTGTGGCTAGCCTGTGTACTGTTCTCTACGTGTGGCTAGCCTGTGTACTGTTCTCTATGTGTGGCTAGCCTGTGTACTGTTCTCTAT
>NW_026067944.1:1308679-1316583 GCF_014885135.2 Alexandromys fortis
CTGTTCTCTACGTGTGGCTAGCCTGTGGTCTGTTCTCTACGTGTGGCTAGCCTGTGCACTGTTCTCTACGTGTGGCTAGCCTGTGGTCTGTTCTTTGCTTGTCTTGTCACCTTCCTCATGTCGCTCTGCTACTCTTTTCAGCATGACTTGCCAAGGAACCATGGTTTCTCAGTTCCCTGTTCTGCAGGTGTCTGTCTAGATTTCTCTGTTCTTGTGTGTAATTAGCTTGATGCATTCCAAGAATACCCTGCGTCACTTTCCCTCCCCCAGACTGGCTGGTACTTGCTTTCTCTCTGGACCACCATTGTCTCCAAATCTCACTTCGTTCAAATGCTGGCTTCCTCTTCTAACTTGCCCTTCAGCTCCTAGGATCCTCTCCTTTTGGTTCTATGGTTTTCACTTTCCTCTCACAGGATCTCCCCTCATTAATAATTAATTATCTGTATAGGAGTACAAGGGAGGGTGGGCAGCCTAGTGTGAGAGTGTGTGCTTAGCATGTCCAAAGCCCAAACTCTAGCCCTAGGACCCCAAAGGCCATTCAAATCATCTGCCACTCAGGCACATGTGTTTTCTGTTTGTGTCTTTCTGTGCTCCCTCTCACCACTTCACACACATCTTCCAACCAGGCCCTAAAGGCTGCGGTAGAAGCTTTCTATGTCCTCGGAGGAGCCAAGACCACACCCCTTTATTATTGACTTGATGTCCTGTCTCTCTATGTGAGGTGGCAATGAGTCACCACGAATGAGCCCCCCTTCAAATTGATTATTAAAGGCTTTTCTGTGAGGTCCTCTTGGGGGTGGATTGACGGATAGAAAAAAGTGTTGGTGTAGATGCTTGAATCACCACAGAGTTGAGAAGGGAGTCCCTGGGTAAACCTAAGGAGAGGTCTCTGGTTAAGAGAAGGCCTGCCATACACAAACCTCTTAAATATTCTGATACACATGGACCGAGTCTAGGTTTATGGTGTGCTAACAACATGCAGGCCCAAATATACTATTGAAATAAGATGAAAAATGAAATCTCTTTGATATTGAATACATGCATGTGTACCTGTATGTGCATGTGTATGCATGTATACCTGCATGTGTGCACATGTATGCACGTATATCTGTGTGTGCATACACTTATATGTGTATGTACGTATATCTATGTGTGTGTACTTGTATGCACATATACCTGTGTGTGGATATATGCATATTTACCTGTGTACATGCATGCATATGCACATATACCTGTGTATGTGCACATGTGTGCATATGTACCTGTGTACATGCATGTGTGTGTGCACGTGTATGCATGTACAGCTGTGTATGTGTATGCAGACATGTTTGAGTCCTTTCACTTCCCTTTTCTTTCCATTTTCTGAATAGAGTTGGAAGGCTATAGCAAGGCTCACAATCCAGCTTGTCACACACTGGCTGTGGGACCCTGGTCTCTATTTCTCTAATATTAAAAGACTTCTGCTAGGCAGTGGTGGTACACACCTTTAATTCCAGCACTTGGGAGGCAGAGGCAAGTGGATCTCAACTGGATTTCAGAGTTCAAGGCAAGCCTGGTCTCCTGAGTTAGTTTTGGGATAGCCATGGCTACACAGATAAATTTTGTCTCAAAAAACAAAAGCAACAACAAAACAAAACAAACAAACACAAAAACAACAAAAAAGAAAAGAAGAGAAGTTGGGTAGTGGTGGTACATACCTTTGATCCCAGCACTTGGGAGGCAAAGGAAGGCAGATCTTTGTGAGTTTGAGGCCAGTCCAATCTACAAAGGTGGTTCCAGAACAGCCAGGGCTACGCAGTAAAACCCTGTCTCAAAAACCAAGCAAACAAACAAAACAAGAAAGAAAAGAAAAATAGTTTTCCTTGGAGGGTGTTGAAAGACGTGCTGAGATAATACGTAGGTGCCCCTGGGACTAAGGATTCTCGGGCCCCACTAGAGCCCTGGGATCCAAATCTACTCAACAAGGTTGACAGGGACTTTGTTTGTCAGTGGTTAGGAAATTCTGCCCTCACCACTATTTCCAGTAACCCGGTGAGGGAGCATCATAGGTGGACAATGGTTTTAGAAAGCACAGGCTTGGCATGACAGCACACAACTGTAGTTCTGGCACTTGGAGCATTGAAATAGGAGGGTCTCGAGTTTGAGGACAGCTGGACTACCTAGGAGGAGCGTGTCTCAGATAAGGGGAGGTGATGTGGGAATGTCATATATCAATCTGTTGATTTCATTGGTTAAGTAATAAAGAAACTGCTTGGCTGGCCCTCATAGGTTAAAACATAGGTGGGAGGAGTAAACAGAAGGGAATGCTGGGAGGAAGAGGAAGTGAGTTCAGACTTGACAGCTCTGCTCTCTGGAGCAGAGACGCCAGGCTCCTCTCTCCCAGGCAGCTCCGACCCAGGATGGACGTAGGCTAGAATCTTTCCCGGTAAGACTGATGCTACACAGTTTATTAGAGATGGGTTGATTGGGATATCAGAATTAGTCAGTAAGGGCTAGAGCTAATGGGCCAAGCAGTGCTTAAAAGAATACAGTGTCCATGTAATTATTTCGGGGCATAAGCTAGCTGGCGGCCGGGGTGCCGGGAACACAGCCCTGCTGCTCCTATTACAATAGTGAGGGGCATATTAGAAATGGGTATTGTTCTGTATAAAGAAGAGAATCGTGTTGTTTTCAGGGAAACATGAAGATGAATAAACCAGAAAGACAGACAAAAGTCTCAGGTTTGCTCCCAATTGTGGAATTTAGATTTACAAAGAAGACATGAAAAGAGGGGCTGGAGAGATGGCTCAGTGGTTAAGAGAACCGATTGCCTTTTCAGAGGACCCAGGTTTGATTCAGTGACCCCACATGGTGCTTCACAGCTGTCTGAGACTCCAGTTCAGGGTCCACTGCTCTCTTCTGACCTGGTGCACCAGGTATGCAGGCGATGCACACAGATACAGGCAGGCAAAACACCAGTGTGCATAAAACACTAAATAAACAAGAACTGAAAATGTAAAGAGTCCCTGGCCTCCAGGTAATGCGTGGATTCTTATCAAGGGGGGTGGTGGAAGGGACACACATTTGTAGAATTCTTTTTGTTTCTCTGTTCTGAGGTGAGAAGCGGCTTGCTGTAGTCCTGTCTGACCCAGAACTCATCACAATCCGTTGGCCTCAGTGTCCTGAGTGCTGGGATTTACAGGAGCGAGCCACAATGCCCAACATGTTTGTAGAGTTCTTCTTTGGAACTCTCTTTGGAAATTTTAAAGGTGCTCAGCGCTATGCCTGGCTAACTTTTATTCTAATTTTTAGCAGTACGTGTGTGTGTGTGTGTGTGTGTGTGTGTGTGTGTGTGTGTGTGATCATATTCCCAGGGACTGGAGCTGCAGGTGGCTTTGAACCACTTGACAAGGGAGCTGGAAATCAAATGTACATCCTCTGGATGTGTGCTGAGCTGAGGAGCCATTTCTCCAGCCCTCATTTATAGAATTCTCCTGAGGATTTTTGGAATGAGTTTGAGTTTTGGGTGTTGTTGCTGGTTGAATGATCTGGTTGTTTAGAGCAAGGCCGTTAGAAATGGATGTTGGAACAGAGAAGCTGAGGTCATGGATTCTGTCGGCAGAAGGGAGATGGTATGAAGGCAGAGAGCAAGTAAGAAAGTCTCATGTGTGGAGTTTTCTGAAGGTGTTAGAGACATGAAAGGGAAGGACACATTGAGAAATTAGCCTGCATATTCAGAACTGGCAGAGCAATGCCTTTCATAAAAGTCAGTATAGACCCAGCTATTGTATTTTCAGTTTTCACTTCCACCCATCGGGGCTGAGGACCAAAACCAGGACCCGGCACTCCCTAGGCAAATGCTCTACTACTGAGCTAAACCCCCGTCTCCATCCATTGTATTGAACTCAATATCTCTTCAGGCATACAGTAGATGATAAGAACACAGATCAGGATCCATGTCTATTGTGAATGATTGCTGTCAGTGTTGAAGGGACTCCTTTTTACACTGTTGCCAGTGCTAACACCACTGCTGCTAACGATGACAAGGGCAGGCTTGGTGAAGTAACTTAGCTGGTAGAGTGCTTGTCTGGAACACAGAAGGCCTTGTTTTTGATCCCCAGCACATTTGGGAAGTGGAGGATCAGATGTTGAAGGTTATCCTTGTCTACCTAGTATGCTTGAGGCAGCTCAGGCTGCATGGGACTCTGTCTAAAAAGAAAGAAAGAAAAAAAAAAGACAATAAACTTGAGATTCAAGGAATTGAATAGATTTCCTGGATAACCGTGGTAACAAGAGAACAATAACAAACAATAGCCACAGTAATGTTATCGCTATGGTAACACTAGTCGTGGCTAACACTTTGTTTGCTAGCTGGGGTCATCTTTGTGATTTTCATGCATACGTGATGTTCACAGCACAAGTCATCTATGGAAGAAGAAACTGAGGCCTAAGACGATAAAGTCATTGGTCAGAGGTCTAGGCTTGTAACTGGAGCTGGAATTTGACTCCAGACTGATTGGTTCCATGAGTTGTTTTCTTAACCTTTGCATGAGCATCCATGCTTAAAAAAAAAAAAAAAAAAAAAGAGCAAAGTGGTCTTTGCACTGCCGACCACAACTTCCTATTTATTTGTTGCTTTCTGGCCTGGCCTAATTCTCTTAAGACTTTTCAGGAAAATGCATCACTACAGGAGAAGTACCATGTGAAAACCCAGGAAAGCAGAGGATGGTTATGCAGGTCCCCATGTGCTGGGCCAGTGATATCCGGTATGGAAGCAGCCATTCTGCAAGTTGACATCCTTGTGGCTGTAACCTTAACACTCCCAGTTGACACAATCAAGACTCGGAGGCTGAATCACATGTGAGTCGGCAAACCAGCCAGAGACAGAAAGCCCACGCTTACTCAGAAAAGACCTGGGTTTGTGGCTTGTATTCTCGCTCTCTTCTCCCTTCTTCCTTCCTTCCCTCCCTTCCTGACTCCCTTCACCACCATCATCTCTTTCTCAGTGTCTTTCTCTTTGGTGACAGCGTCTTCCAGTTCAGGCTAACCTCAAAGATGCTATGAAGCTGAAGATAACCTGGAAGTGCTCGTTTTTTTAAATGTAAAGTGACCATTTCTCCTAATTCCAATACGAAATACTTTGACCTAAGTAGCCATGAAATCATCGGATATTAAGCAGAAGGAAATCTGTGTAATTTATGCAAAGTCTCTGCCTTACAAGGCAATGCAGACGGAACGGTAGCCCTCATCTGATGCCGCATGGAGCCGAGGCCAAGGCTGCTAAGTGTTAACTGATTCTTCTAATTCTACAGCCTTGTCCTGGAAGCATGACCATGAAGCATGGCTCACTTCCACTACTTAATGTCCTTAAAACCCAGTTCCACCTCTAAATTTCCAATCACACAGTCTATACATTCCAGATGTGGCACTCAGGAAGCAGAGGCAGGTGAATCCCTGTGAGTTCAAGGCCAGTCTGGTCTACAAGGGAGTTCCAGGCCAGCCAGGTCTACACAATAAGACCCTGTATCAAGACAAAATTAAGTACATAAACATTTTGTAGACAGTTCTCCCCCATGTGTTTGAAAACACATGAACTTTCTACAAGTATTTGACTTCTTAATTAAGCGTCTCCTATACCTAATATGAATTTTAAGTAGCTTGCAGATATCTGTTAGAGTACGATTGTATTCTAATAGAGTAGCAAATTGAGGTTGGAGGTAGAAGTACCCGCCTAGAAATGAGGTTACTTGCTAATGGATGCCAAGCCGTCCTGCCTCAGCAGAGGCATTTTCTTTCTTCCTTTTTGTCTGCCATGGCACCTTGCTGTGTGACACAGGCCGACCTTAAATTGAGGAGTTTCTTCAGCCTGGTCTTCCGAGTGCTAGAATTGTAGGTGTATGCCACCAAGTCTGGCTTGTTGGTGTGTGTGTGTGTGTGTGTGTGTGCAAGTGTGTGTGTGAGCAGGGGGCAAGCACTCTGCTTCTGGGCCCTCTTCCCAGACTTGCTTTTCCTAAATTGCATAGCTGAGCTTGACCTCACACTGTAGGCCGGTCTTGAACTACCCTCAGTGATTGAGATTAAAAATCAGAGTCGCCAGGCCCAGAATATGTTTGGCTTTGTTGTTATTTGGAGGCAACATCTTGGGTACCCCATACTGGCCTTGGACTTTATACCTTGTCTTTCTCTGGCCTCCCCTTTCCAATGCTGGGATTATAGGCATGTGACATGGTGGTGCTGAGGATCAGCCCAGGGCTTTCTACCAATGGAACTATCCCCAGCCTGGAGTAGCATTATGAATCAAACTAGAATTTATGTAATTACCAAAAAGATGAAAAACAGGAAAATCTGAGTAACTTCCAGTACTGTCTCTAAAATTCCTGGGTCACATAAATTACTTAGAAAACTGGGAATAGATCAAGAAATGGGCTGGGCTTCCAACTGAAACTCAGTCCAGTGCCCTCCTCAGAATGAGACCATGGTTGCATGAGGACCTGCGGCCTCTTGTGCTGAAGCCACTCCAGTTGATGCTTTTCTCCGAGCTACTCAATTTGTAACATTTCACTAAAATGCCTTTTTGTTATTAATATTCCTCCTTGCATAACATTCCACGAACTGGGATGGGGGTGGGAGGAGTATCTCCATTCTCAGAAAATTGGCGCTCCCAAGTCCAGGGCCAAAGGGCCTGTGGCGATTCTCTCATCTATGGTTATCAGAAAAACCAGGGTGGGACTAAGCCTGCATCACCTGGACCCCTCCTTGTATCAACAGGCCTCACAAACAGAGGAACCCAGCAGTCGCCTTTACACTGCCTGGTACTGTACACGGGGACCAGCTCGTAGGCTCCACAGAAAGGAAAACAAGTGCTGGCCCTGTTCTGATGGCAGCCCGATAACATGGTCCCTCCAGCCAGGGTGCCATTGTTCTCCCTGTGCCCGCCCACGTCCACTCCAGGCCAGGCAGATAAGTCTGCGCGCAGGGCAGGCTACTGTTTGAGTTGGGGTTGTCCAATTCATTGCTCAAAGGGAGGAGGGCTCCGGGAAGGGCGGCCTCTGGTTGTAAGGTCTGGGAGAGAGTAATAACGATTTATGATTAACTAATGACTCCAAGGCTGAGTTTGGTCTCCGACTGCAACTTAGAGGTCTGGGTTGTGAATAAACGGGGGTGGGGGGGTGGGGAGGAGGAGGACAGGAGAGAGAGAATCAGTAGAGAAATTACCACGCTGCAGCTCTGGGCTTTGAGTGTCCCTGCATGCTGCCATTCAGCAAGGGCAGGGGTTCTTTGATTTTTTCCAAGGACATTGTACCCAAATGGGTATGACTGGCTGAGGTACTCAGGAGCTGGTAAGGCAGGTTAAATCATTTGTGACAGCATTTGAATGAGACCAACATTTTGTTTAACTTTTTCTGAAAGAAAAACCTTGGGTTTCATCTTACACCTGTCAGAATGGCTAAAATCAAAAACACCAGTGATAGCCTTTGCTGGAGAGGTTGTGGAGAAAGGGGTACCCTCATCAGTTGCTGGTGGGAATGCAAACTCGTGCAACCACTCTGGAAAGCAGTGTGGAGGTTTCTTAGGAAATTCGGGATCAACCTACCCATGGACCCAGCAATACCACTCTTGGGAATATACCCAAGAGAGGCCTATCATACAATAAAAGTATATGCTCTACTATGTTCATAGCAGCATTGTTTGTAATAGCCAGAATTTGGAAACAACCTAGATGCCCTTCAATGGAAGAATGGATGAAGAAAGTATGGAATATATACATATTAGAGTACTACTCAGCAGTAAAAAACAAGGACTTCTTGAAGTTTGCCGGCAAATGGATGGAAATAGAAAACACTATCCTGAGTGAGGTAAGCCAGACCCAAAAAGAGGAACATGGGATGTACTCACTCATATTTGGTTTCTAGCCATAAATAAAG
>NW_026067944.1:1316940-1384900 GCF_014885135.2 Alexandromys fortis
TCACTGAACATAGTGGACAATGAGGACTACTGAGACCCCAAGAACAATGGCAATGGGTTTTTGATCCTACTGCACCTATTGGTTTTGTGGGAGCCTAGGCAGCTTGGATGCTCACCTTACTAGACCTGGATGGAGGAGGGTGGTCGTTGGACTTCCCACAGGGCAGGGAACCCTGATTGCTCTTTGGGCTGAAGAGGGAGGGGGACTTGATTGGGGGAGGGGGAGGGAAAGGGGAGGCAGCGGTGGGGAAGAGACAGAAATCTTTAATAAACAAACAAACAAACAAATAAAACCTTGGGTTTCTTAAATGAATTTTAACCTGCTAGCAAAGAGCAAACAAGAAATACAGTGTTTTCCGTGTACAAGCTAAAATTAGGGCAATGATGGGTAGGGGTGGGCAGTGGTGTGTGAACATGGAAGCTGCCTGGGACTCTGGAATTCTTGCTTGTTTCCATCTGTTTGGTTTCCATGGAGGGCTTCATGACCAAAGACTTTTTCTCCTAAGTCAGAGGGAAAGTAAAATAAGAGAATGCCCTTAAAAACTGAAGTACTGTGTGAAAGAAGGGCAGTGTTACTAGGCACTATGGCAGCATGTGTTTGGAAGTCTGAGGCAGGAGAATCATGAATATGAGACCAGCTTGAGCTGATCCAAGTGAGACCCATTTGAAAAGAGAGAGGTTGGAGGAAGGCAGTGCTGGAATTTACTGTCTAGTGTTTTCCACAAGGGCATAAAGGTGGCCCATGTGACATCATGCAGATGGCAGAACATCCTGCATGCAGAACAGCGTGCTTCCTGTAGTCCTGTTGGAAGGACCAAGAATGAGCTTAGAAAACAATCTGATTCAAAGAATATGATTTTGACTTAAAGGTTCTGTAACTGTTTAAGAAATTAAATGGGATGTTTTATCTTTCAAATGAAAACTTACAAACATGGAGAACAATGGGAAGGCCACTCCTGTATCCCAGCACTCAGGAGGCCGGAAGATTCCTAGCTAAAGGCTAGCCTGGGCTGCGGATCAGACCTGTCTCAAAAACAACAAACATCTCAGCCATGGGAACATCCTGCTTAAGAGAACCAATAGCCATTTTATCTCTTACTAGAGGTCTTCAGGAAAACAATATTCTCCAAGTGACTATTTTCAACTGTAGCAAGTAGGGTGTGCACATGTGTATGTGTGTGCATGCTTACCTTCTTTCTAAGTTCAAGTACTGAAATGGAACTCAGGATCCCCTTTGTCTCCGAACATCCCCAGCAGAGTCCAGCAGGGGGCTCAGAGGGTGGCAGTACCTGCAATGCGATGACCTTCGATTGCGCCATGGAACCATGTAAAAGTGCAAGGAGCGAGCGGACTCTACAGAGTTACCCACTGGCACTCACTGCAGCACACACGTGCTCCCAATAATGATGATGATATTAATAACTATGAATTATTTAAAAACAAAATATTATCGCAAGTTAATTTGTTATGATAGTCTTTGTAATTTTATCCCAGGTATAATCCATTTTTTATAGTTTAAAAATCATAATTTGTCAAAAAATTCATATATATACATATATATATAATTTCATTAAAAAGTAGCACACCTTTTATCCCAGCAATTGGGAGGCAGGTGGATCTGTCTGTAAGTTTGAGGCCAGCCCGGTCTACAGAGTGAGTTCCAGGACAGCCAGTGCTATCTTGAAAAGACAAACATCAGTGAAAAGAGAAGCACACAGGCTGATGAGGAAGGCTATTGCATAGACTCTGCAGGCTAGCACAGGAAACTGGCCTTCATTTGCACTACCGTTTCTATTACAAAAGGTATCAGAAGTTCCAAAAGCCAAACTAAACATTTAAGAGCGTTGACCACATGTTGATAGAACTCTGTCATTGGCTAACGGACTGACTAATTAAGTCATTAAATAAGTAAATATATTAAGTAAGTATTTAATTAACTAATATTCCTTCTTAAAGTTTCTCCTGCAGGCGAGGTCATGACCCAACTCGGGTGTAACAGAAAATGTGCACAGAAAGATGAGCAACAGGAACACAGACCAGGACTTAGGAGAGAGCTCAGCCTGGAAAAACCCCACTGCCTAAATTCCATCCCTGGAATCCACATGGCAGGAGACAACTGACCTGCAAGTTGATCTCTGATGTCCATATGAACGCTGTGGCATTTGTGTGCCCACATAATGCATAAATAAACAGATAAATGTAATTGAAAAGAGAAAGCATATCAAACGTGAAAGCAGAGGGAGGATACAAAGTGCTCCGAAGTTCTTGTCCCAATTTATAAAAAGTCTCGGCTCAGCCATCCCCTTGCAGCACTGCTAGTGCTGTAGACAGCAGCCCCAAGCAGTCTCTGGACTGTGAGCTCTCCAAAAGTGAAGAAAAGGCTCCCATGTGCTTGAGACTCAGAGCCGCGGAAGCGCGGAGGCCACCTTGCCATTGCAGACACGCTGTGACTTCCCCTTCCCTGCCACCCTGGCGTGAGCTCTCCTAGTCCTAGCACTGGCTTTGCATCCTGCTGGCCCTGCAGAAACAGCTGGTGGGGATTCCTCTGTCATTCTGAGAGTTCTCATCCTCTGCTGCATAGTCTGAATTAAAACCATGGGGCCAGATGACAGCTGCTCACACTTGACTTGAGTAAGTTAAGAAAGGATTGAATTATTGCTCAGTGACTTATCTTTAGACCTGGATCCAAGCTTCCAATCCTAATTTTGCCTTCGCCTTTGGATAGCCCCCTTTCCCATCTATTCCTCCTTTCCATTGTTGCTAATGTTTTTATTCTTCCTTATGGGCCAAAAACTCATTAATTAGAACTTGGTCTCTAGGACCCTGTGGAATTTTATTGGACATTGTTCTAGCTGATATATGATAAGGATGGAGGCCAATGGCCCTAAGTTGCAGCCCATGAGACCAGCCTTGGAAGAGGGAGCATGCCTAGTGGCTGGCTCTGCTGAGTGTTCCTGATGCTTTTGTAAATCTGTTGAACCCTGTGAGTAGCCAAGCTCACCGGCTAGCTTAAGCTCAGACCTGGAAAGCAGCCATTCTCAAATACCGATCTGAATGTTCCGCGTCGAGACTCAACACTTCCTCCTGCCTGGGTCTGATCTTAGACTAACTTCAATTTCTTCTCACAATTCTGACATTGTAGGGTCTCTTTAGTGTGACTCTGATTGATTTGCCTTGCTCTAATGCTTACTTTTAAAACTCGCATGTGTGCGTGCGCATGTGTGTGCGCATGTACTTGTGTGAGGGTGCATGTGTGCCACTGTGTGACTCTGGAGGTCAGAGAACAGTCTTGGATGTCGGTCCCTGCCTTGTTTGAGACACAGTCTCTCTGCTATTTGATATATGAGGCTGGCAGTCCTGTGGGCTCCCAGTTAGAGGGAGGGATTCTCCTGTTTCCAGATTTCATCTCGCTGTAGGATTACCGGGTTATAGCTGTGTGCGCTTGTACTGCTAGTGCTTTGCCCATTGAGCCATCTTACCTGCTGCATTTCCTCCTTTTGTGCTTGTTCTGGCTAAAGGAGACATCACACTTTCTCTTGAGACACTTGTCCTGGCTCAAATTCTTGCCCGTCAATCTAGACACCCCCCCTTATTGAGATGGAGTCTCTTTGGCTCAGGCTGGCCCTGAACTTGTAATGACCCTCCTACCTCAGCCTCCTTAGTTCTGGGATTACAGACTGGTATCCCAGCAAAATCTGCTTGAATCCAAACTATGGATTGTCCAGTCATGGCTTTCTATAGCCACAATGAGGTCTTTCCCTCTCAAGAATGATGGGAAAAGGCTCTGTGATCCAGATTTCTGTCTGGTCCTTAAAGGCTCTTGGTTTGTTTAGTATATTTATTTGTTTGTTTTTTAAAACATATGTATGTATGTATTTATCTATCTGTCTGTCTGTCTATATATCATCTATATCATCTATCTCTATAATCTATCTATCTATCTATCTATCTATCTATCTATCTATCTATCTATCTATCTAATCTATCTATCTTAGAGCAGAACCACACATTGTTTTGAGATAGGTTGTTGTTAGTGATTGTCTTTTTGTACGTTTTGTTTTTTTACAGAGTCAGAGCATTTATTCTACAATCACCTTTTGAAACAGTAACTCCTAAAATAAGGACATTTTCTCTCTAGATCTTCAGAAGCATGAATGAAGCAAATGTAGCATTTATAAAACCCTTTGGGATGAAGGGTGACAAGGGCCTTTAAGTAAACATTCAATAATGGAAAAATCAATGAAAATGTTCCTAGGCAAAGAAACTGCCCACCTGACTTTGTGGGGGTCGCCTTTCTTTGCTCACACAGCTTTCCTTCCATCTGATAGTCGCAAGGTGACATTAGGCTGCACCTTGTCAGTCATGTTTTACATGGATAGATTCCCCACTCTGCTGTGTGTGGTGGTTGCATCTAAAGTATGGAACAAATGTTTGCTAATGAGCATTTTGGGGGAGCAGTCCGAAGGATACTGAATTACTTATTGGTCTCTGTTTACTGGGAAGATTCTCTTACCAGGCCCCTACCGGTCTTAGTTGCTGTAGCCCGTCATTTTTGGCCAAGGTCAAAGAGAAAAGGTTTAGGTCCACAGAATTTGACAAACAGTGGACACTGGGTGCATGAAGCAGCCACTTGCTCTTGATCTCATACTCGCTGATTGGCGTCATTGTTTCATAGACCCAGGCTGGCCTGGAGCTTGCTCTGGACGTTGATTACAAGTGTGAGCTAGTATACCCTGTACCATCACTTTCTTACTGTAACTGTGGTTCTGTTTGATATCACACCAGGTTTGCACTGAGCAGCAATGTCCCCCACAACTTTCTAGGTTGGATCAAACAGCATCTTTTCAAAATAATCAGGCAAGGGTTCGGTAAAGGATATCTTGGTACATATTTATAATAAAATACCATTCAATTAATAAAGAAAAAAGACATATCTTTACATATTCCCTCATCTCATTGCTTTTTATTTTTATGTTACTTATTTACTACATATATTGGCTAATTTATGTTGCTATGGTAAGACACCATGACCAAACAACTTAAAGAAGATAATCTACTTGGGCTTATGGTTCCTGAGGGATTAGGATCCGCCATGGTAACACAAATGGTGCACCTCTAACTTCTCGAAGCCTGCCTGCATCCAGTGACATACTTTCTCCAGCTTCTTACAACTCAATTGGGCACCAAGTATTCAAACGTCCAGATTAGGGGGACATTTCTCACTCAAACTATCATATTAAGTTTTCAGGTTAGTATGAAAGTTACCAGATTTCCCCATGGCATATTTTTTTAAAGTTTATTTATTTATTTATTTATTTATTTATTTATTTATTTAGTATACAGTGTTCTGTCTACATGTATGCCTGCAGGCCAGAAGAGGGCACCAGATCTCATTATGGATGGTTGTGAGCCACTATGTGGTTGCTGGGAATTGAACTCAGGACCTCTGGAAGAGCAGTCAGCGCTCTTAACCACTGAGCCATCTCTCTAGCCCCCCATGGCATATTTTTGCATCATGCCAGTACATTCTGTTCCCACTTGCACCGTCACCGCTGTCCTTCCTCGTGCTCCCCAGCAGCATGTCCTGCACTTGTCACCCCAGGCAGTCTTCTTCGCTGTCTCTGCATATAGATCCCATTCTTTTTGCTTTCCTCCCTCCCTAAGATTTCTTCCTTCTGTCTCACGATCTCTTTCCTAGATTTGTGACATACATACATACATCTACAAACACATAATACTATTTTAAATACAGATGCCACATATGGGAGAAAATACTCAGTCTTTGTCTTTTTGAATTTGGTTTATTTTGCTTGACATATGTGTTACAACCGCATCCCCTTTTCAGCAAATGTCATGATTTTGTCTTTCTTTATGGTTGCACAAAATTCCATTGTGTATATGAACCACGTTTTCTGTATTCCTCCTGTGTTGATGGATGTATAGGCTGGCTCCATTTTCTGGCTGTTATGAATAGTGCAACAATGAATTGCATGCACAGATCTCTGTGGGACGCTGGCTCGTTTCTGTGGGTGTGTACCCAGGGGTGGAATTGCTGGGTTATATGATAGCTCTGTTTCAGTTTTTGGAGCAGTCTCTATATTGAGCTCCATGGTGCCTGTATGAGTTTACCCTCCCACCAGCAGTGATTAAGTACTCCCCATTACTTTCCCCACATCCTTAGTATCTGAGACATTTTATTTTCTTGATGTTAGCCATTCTAACTTGGGTGAGATGAAATCTCAAGGCAGGTTTAATTTTCATTTCCCTGCAGGCTAAGGGTGTCAAAAACTTCTCAAGTGCTTGGACATTTGTGTTCTTTTCTTTGAGGACTGACTGTTCAGCCTTAATGTGGTACAAAGGATCTTTTCTAAAGCAGTGTTTAGTTTAAAGGAGAAAAAAGAAGATACTGATCAGTGGGTATAATATGTGATCTACTTATGTGTTTATTTTAAGATATTATATATAGCATATATTACTGTGTGTGCATGTGTGTAGGGTATGGATATGGGCATGCTACTGAGTCTTTGTAGAGGTCAGAAAAACCAAAAATTTGAACGTTGGTTCTGTCCTTATGCCTTGTTTTTGAGGCAGGGTCTCCCCTGTTGTTTGTCACCACCGCTGTCTAAGTACAGAATGACTCTCTTGTCTTGCCCATCACACCGTGAGAGGGCTTGGGCTGGTATTATAGAAGTGAGCCTCTCCTCTGGCTTAGTTAATGCACGCCTGGAGCTCTAACTCAGGTTCAGGGTTGTGTGGCAAGAACTCTTACCTGCTGAGCTGTCTTGTAGGTGGTTTTTAGTGTGAACACAAGTACCAGGTGGTTTTAAATTTTGACTTATTTTGCTTAGCATATGCTCTTCAAGTGTGTGTGTGTGTGTGATGGATATTTTAGATAAGAAATACAAGAAATTGATAGCCAAATGGATTGCTGTTCAAGGACAAGGAAATGAAGAGGGTACGGTGCGAGAGAATTTTAACTGGAACCCTCTTACATGAGTAGCTGCTTTGCAGTGTGTTCTTGGCTCGGCTCAACTACATTTCCCAGAATTCCTTATGCTGTGTCTTTCCAGTTAGAGATTACTGGACGAGTTTCAGAAGGTAGAAGCAAAGACATGCCGGAGCTCACACTGCTGTTGCTCAGCTGCTGGCAGCCAGTGCTGGCAGGAGGCAGGCCGTGTCTGTGCTCGCACTGGGTCCTCTCTCTTAGATGGAAATTTGATCTTTTCTGACTTCTCCACCAGCTCTGACTTCTCTGCCTCGCTGTGATGAGTGAACCAACCTCTCCTGCAGCACACCGAGGCCACAGCACTGAAAACCAACATTCTTTGGTCCACCCTCCTTGGTTCTCATCAGACATAAGGGTTCCAGCTTGTCCTTGGCATCCCTTACCTTTCTATTCATATCTGCAGATTCTAACATCAGATGCGGAGACAGGATCACACAGACTGGATTTCCAGCCTCTGCTGGTCCATTACTATGTGTACAAATCCTCTATTGGGTGTGCGCATAACTCTGATGGTTCTAGGACTGAACTCTAATACAGAATTACTAGATTTTTTAAAAAAGCACGTTCATGTATTATCCACTCAAAATAAAACAAATATTTCAAGTGCAGATCTAGAAGCCATGAGTACCCCTTCTCAGATCCCATTGGGGGCTAACGGGAGAGAGCTGGAGGAGGCAGTGGTATGTTCATCTGCTCCTCAACCTTCAGCCACTTTTTGAGATTTTCTCTATCTTTTGTTTTCAGCAAGCTGGGCATGGTGTTCCCAGCTCTCTGTGGTTGCCCTGCTTAAGTGCTCACAGTGGTAATGGAGAGGGAAGAAAGATTTTTCTTTCTCCCACCAAATTTAGGAATGTTTTGTCAGTCCATACTCACCCCCCATCTTTTTTTTTTTTTTTAAAAAAAAAACACTTGTGTTACTTTCATCGATGTATGTGTGTATCTCTGTGTGTGGCTACTTACCTGTGAGTGAGCCAGAAGAGGTGCAGGCCATCAGGAGCAGCCTGGCTAATGCTGGGAGCTGAACCCCAACATTCCTCATTTCTAGCCAGCTCTCCAGTCCCCAACACAGCCAGCTTTTTGTGGGTCTCATGATGTGTGTCTGCACACCGACGGCTAAATCTGGGCCTTTTGGTTTAAGATTCCTTTAAGGCTGGAGTTTTTTCCAGTGTGACTTCTGTGGAGTCTTAGCCTGGGGTTCTGAGCCTCGTGTTTGGGCTAGCTGCTGAGAACTCTGCTTTGTCCTGTTTCAGCATATCTGTTGGGCCTACAGGCTTCAGAACTGTCCTCACAACATATTGCAGAATCTCTCTTGTGTGTTATAGCTTCATTTACAGCTTGGAGATTCAAGAAGACCCCTATCTGCATGTTTTTTTAAATTTTCCCGAGTTGTTTCTGTTTTTTTTTTTAATGAGAAGTTTATTTAATTAAACAACAGAATGCTTGACTTGAAGGGAAGACTATTAAAGTTCATTTTGTCCTAAACATATCCCCAGGTTGTTCAGCTATTTTTAAAACTTCTGTCTCCATTTGATATCAATGTAAACATAGTATTGGCCTTTTAGTTTTTATTTATTTATTTATTAAAGATTTCTGTCTCTTCCCCGTCACCGCCTCCCATTTCCCTCCCCCTCCCCCAATCAAGTACCCTTCCCTCGAAAGCCCAAAGAGCAATCAGGGTTCCCTGCCCTGGGGGAAGTCCAAGGACCTCCCACCTCCATCCAGGTCTAGTAAGGTGAGCATCCAAACTAGGCTCCCACAAAGCCAGTACATGCAGTAGGATCAAAAACCCATTGCCATTGTTCTTGAGTTCTCTGTAGTCCTCATTGTCCGCTATATTCAGCGAGTCCGGTTTTATCCCAGGCTTTTTCATACCCAGGCCAGCTGGTCTTGGTTGAAGTTGGCCTTTTAGTTTTAAAAACAGAAAGTTCCATATGTTTGTGCCATACACCAATTACCTCCTGTACAGTAGAAGGACTGGGGAGTGGAATGAAAGAACAGAGCGCTGTGCTGTAGCCATCAGGGTGTGGGGAGACCAAACTAAGGCTTTCTTACAGGGCTTGTGTTCTTGGTCTGTAATAAAATTTGGGAGGAAAATAATGGCTTTTCTTTTTAGTAGACACCTGTCTACTACTGGAACACATCAGTGGTACCTTCGTCTAACATTTCAAGCTGTGCAGGTGTGTCTGTTCACTGATTGGCTGCCCGTCAAATTCTAATATGAGCTGCCTCACTGCAAACCCTGCTGTTTTCAATAGGCTTTCATTAGTCTACCGTGTGTCTGCCTCTTAGCTGTGGGCACTGCAGAGCCATCTCGCACTGCAACCTTCAAAATAATGTGACCCTTGTTCTCAGTTTTGACTCTTTCTTTGGGTTTTGTGATGGTCATGGTGCACCTCACGGTTACCCCAGCTGCGGCTTCACAGAAGAGGTACTAAGTTGCCACTGCAGGAGGACACAAGCAGTGCCCTGGTGTGTTTTGTCTGCCCTCCCTCTTCCTCTCATCCTTCCTTTCTTTCCTTTTTTTTTTTTTTTTTTTTTTTTTTTTTTTTTTTTGAGACAGGATCTCTCTACACAATTCTGGCTATCCTGGGACTAGCTCTTGTAGACCAGGCTGGCTTCAAACTCACAGAGATCCTCCTGCTTCTGCCTCCTGAGTGCTGGGATTAAAGGCGTGCATCACTACATCCAGTTCCTTGCATTATTTCTAGAACTATTTTATTCTTTTTATTTTCTCTACTAGTCTATTTCTGAAACTTACTTTTGGGGTAGAACTTTCTAGATAGAGCCTCTTCTGTTTGGCTTCTCCAGAGAACAACTTTGTACAGGATTTGTACTCTGAACAGCTAACTTCCTCTCCTTTACTTTTCCTCAAAAACTCTAGCTGCTGCCTCAGCAACCATGCCCTGCAAGGTGTTTCCGTCCCCCTGGAGGATGGCTACTGTCTCTGCACCCCCACTTCCTCCTGCCTTGCCTGGGGAAGTGTCGCCAGCAGAACACAGATGACTGTGGTGCTCACCTTGTATATTTCCCTTCTTTCAAGGACTATATCCGTGTGCTATTGTCTGATGCCTAAAATGAGTCACCTCATACATTTTGTTTATTTTTATAATTATTTTAGGATTCTGGAGTAAGCAATTGTGGCTGAAGTGAAAGTGTGACTTATGTTTCTAGATAATATTGATGTCCTGGACTCATCTAGTTTAGGCTTCATTGGCTTCTTATCCTAGCTCATTCACGCCCTCTTTCCCTATCTTTATTGTCATGGTGTATTCCAACCCTGATTCTGATCACAGTGTTCAGAGTTTTGTTGTTATGAATGTGCAGATCCAGATGAACTGAACTGTGCTCTCTGATGATGTCCCCTCTGCTTGCTGGTGTTGCTGGAGTGGATATCTGTTGGCTTGATTACCTTTTCTTTATGTCTTTGAATGTTTCTGTTTCCCTTCACCCATCTTACAAGCCGTACTTGTATGTGTGGCTGCACTCAACTGGTGTGGCAGTGTTTTCTGCCGGAGACTCGGTTCTGTGTTAATCTGATGTGGTTGCTCCTGATGTGCGGTTTTCTAGCTGATGTCAGGCACTATCCCATCCCTCCTATCCTAGGGATTTCCTTTCTTCTCTGCTGACTCTTTTTCTGGGGCCACAGTTTCTTTTGTTTTGGTTTATTTTCTTCTACACACCAGGACAACTTGCAGGAGTCCGTTCTCTCATTCCATCATGTGGGTCCAGGGTTTGAACTCAGGTCCTCAGACTTGATGGCAATGCACAATGCATCTAAAATATATCTCTATTTCAGTCTTTAAAACAAGAAACACGTTTAAATTTTTATATGCATGAATGTTTTGACTGCATGTATGTCTGTGTACTACAAGCAGGTCTGGTGCCAGTGGAGACCAGAAGAGGGCATCAGATCTCTGGAACTGGAGTTATAGATGGTTGTGCAGGGCATCTGGGTGCCGAGAATAGGACCTGGGTCTTCTGAAAGAACAGCCAATGCTCTTAATTTCTGAGCCATCACTCCAGTCCCATATTTTATTCTCTTGTTAGCTGGGTATAACATTCTTGATGTAAAAATGTAAGTTCAGAGTCTTGAATATATTACTTCATTACCTTCTAGCATTCAAAAATGTTACTAAAAGCCAAGCAGTGATGACACACACCTTTAATCCTAGCACTTATGAGGTAGGGACAGGTGAATCTCTGTGAGTTGGAGGCTAGCCTGGTTTACAGAATGAATTCCAGGACAGCCACAACTACACGAGGAAACCCTGTCTAGAAAAAACAAACAACGAAACAAAGAAAGTGCTCCTGAAAATGTTTGCTTCACTCTTTTACGTAGAACTTTAAATATTAACTGTGTTTCTTCTCTAGAAGTTAAAAAGAATCTCTTGCTCATTCAGTTGAAAGAAGCAATATTTCTTGATATGAGTCTCATTGTTTGTGCCTGAGACTTAACTTAAACCTCATGTCCTTCAAATTCTTCTTGTATTGTTTCATGACTAATTCTCTTCCATTTCTTTTTCTATTTTTACCTATTTCTGGGATTCTTATAGATTATTTTTCTCAACCAAGCTCCTGATATGTGACTTATCTGGTGTTTTGTAACCTGGATGTATGGGGTACGACAATCAAGTTGGTGAATGTTTGCCTGATGATAGTGACACAGGACCTGGTGGCTTCTTTTTCAACCAAACAGCCTTGCTCTTAGTACCATGTCTTACACCTGTCTTCTTTATGGATTACTGATTCTGCTAGCTGAGCATTTTTGGAATTTTGCCAAGTAAATGGGTCACTTTCTGTCCACACACCATACTCTAAAAACACTCGGATTTGTCCTTCCTCTTTGTGTCCCATCATTGCCATTATCCATTGGCTTTTGTTTTCTTTTTTCTTGTTTGGGCTTTAGAATCTTTCACTTTCATTGAATTTTCTGATTTATGCTAATTTCTTGTTTTTGTTTATTTGGGGATTGTACAGCCTGGTTTGTGTGTCAACTTGACACAGACTGGAGTCATATGATGAAGAAGTCTCATTTGAGGAAATGCCTCCATGAGATCCAGCTGTAAGACATTTCTCAGTGATCAGTGGGGGAGGGCCCAGCCCATGGGAGGTGGTGCCATCTCCCGGCTGGTGGTCCTGGGTTCTATAAGAAGGTGGGTTGAGCAAATCATGTGGAGCAAGTCAGTAAGCAACACCCCTCCATGGCCTCTGCATTAGATCCTGCCTCCAGGATCCTACCCTGCTTGAGTTACTGCCCTGACTTCCTTCAGTGATGAACAGCAACGCTGAAGTGTAAGCCAAATAAACCCTTTCCTCCCCAGCTTGCCTTTTGGTCATGGTGTTTTGATGCAGGAATAGAAACCATAACTAAGACAGGGATTTTACCTATTTACATTTTTTTTGGAAAAAAATGAATGAGAGTGTCTTTATTCTGAAACCTTAAAATGAAAATTATAGAAAGGTTTATCTTTTGTATATGTGTGTGCTATGTGTATGAGCATATGCCATATATGTGCAGTTTCCATATATGTGCAGGCCAGAAGAGGGCACTGGATCTCCTGGAGCTGGAGTTACAAGCCATTGACATGGGCACTGGAAACTGTACTCAGGTACTACGGAAGAACAGGAAGCATTCTTAACTTTAGGTGCATTTTCCTGTCCCACCATCCAGCTCCCAAATAACCGAACAGAAACTTCTTATTCATTATGAAAACTCTGCCAATATCTTAGGCTTGTATCTACCTCTTATAACTTAAATTAACCCATATTTTTTATTAATCTACATTTTACCACATTGCTTTTACCTTTATCCCATTTTGTGTGTCCAACTTGTTCTGCATCTGCCCAGCTTCTCTGCCCTTTTTTTTTTTACATTCTCTCTGCCCTGAAAATCGTGCAAGCTATTGGCTGTTTAGCTTTTTATTAAACCAATCACAGTGACATATCTTCATACATTGTAAAGGAATATTCCACAACACTTTACCATGGAGTCATTTCTCCAATGCAATAATAATGATAATAAATAATAATAATAATAATATCAATAGCCATTATTATTATTGAATGATCCATGGATTTCTTTCTTAGTTTCTCTCTTTTTCCCTTCTTTTCTCTTGGATCTCAAGTCCTAGAGATCAAATCATTCCTTCTATTCTTCATTGTTCATGTTGAGAAGTTCTCCAGTTACTGAGAGGCTGTACTCCCACTGGCTAAGCATGGTAGCATAGAACAGCAAGAGCTTGTGGTCTGTAACTGGAGCTTTCTGTTCTGCCCAACTGTTCTCAGATACCTGATGGTCACTTCCAAATATTGACTCAGAGTTTTAATATTACTTATAAATGTTCAACCAATAGCTCAGGCTTATTACTAACTAGTTCTTACATTTTAAGCTAACACATATTCTTTATTTACACTCTGCTGCATGGCAGTGCCTTTATCAGCATGGCACGGTCATCTCCTGCTCCTTCTATGAGCATGGGCTCAGCCATATGTATCTGCAGTCCCAGCCACCTTGGAGACCAGGGCAGGGAAGTTGAGTTCAGGACTGGTCTGGGCAGCACAGTAAGAGCATTTCAATGAAACAGAACAGTCAAATAAACACCATAGAGTGGATGAGTGTGGTGTAGTGAAAGAGAATAAAAGTAGGGAGGCCAAAGAAGACCTCACTGCCGAAATGCCATTGACCCTTAGACTAAGAAGGAATTGTCCCTTTGAATATGGGGAAGTGTTTGATTTGCTGAGGGGAAGGTAGCCATACTGGAGTCTAGCAGATGAAGAGGAGCCTGGTTCTGGAGGGGACTGGAGTGGACTGTGGGGCCTGGGCATGTGGCATCTTCTAAGCCAGCTAAGGACTGGACATTTTATCTGAGTTACACTGAGAAGCCACTGGCAATGTAGTGGTGTGGTAGTGGGTGGGGCTAAGGGGGAGTCATTCTGTCTTCCTATTTTAAGCCATGTTGCAGATGCAGCATGTAAAACGCTGGAGATGGAAGCAGGATGGAGCTGCAGTGAGGGAGGCTGCCCCTCTTGCAGCAGATCGGGGCAGTGCTGGATGGAGTCTGAGGGGGAAGTTGCAGGCAAGAGGACAGGCAAGCCTTACCTTGAGATGAACTGGTCAGGGTTTGTGAAGCCTGTGAGGGATGGAGTCACAGTTGCCCCCACTAACAGCTGAGAGGCTAGGTGTGAGAACCACACTCAGAAATGATCACCTAGGGATAAATCCTCACACACCTGAACAAAAGGAATCGGGATCCTCTGAAGCTCTCAGACCGGAAATGGGACTTTGAAAAGTGGCTTGAATTTATTTCCCAGCATTGCTCTTAGGCCATGGGAGAAGGATGATGATAAAATGACAATGTGCGGCCTTCCTTGGGCCTGCATGGAAGCCTGGAACAAGAATCCCTCTGAGAGGTCAAATATTTTGTCTTAAATGGCGCAGACCATAGGGAGATAAGGAGACATTCAAGCTCAATCAGTATTTGACAAAAAGCTTGTTCTCTCTCTCTCTCTCTCTCTCTCTCTCTCTCTCTCTCTCTCTCTCTCTCTCTCTCTCTCTCTCCAGGATCCTGCCATGTAGGTGTGGGTGGCCTGGCTCTCATTATGTATCCCTGGCTGATCTTGAAGGAAAGGCAATCCTCCTGCCTCATCCTCTAGTGTGCTGGGATTACAGGCTGCTACACTGGTTAGGACATTAGAACCCAGATTAAAAGCAAAAACTGCCATCAATGTCAAGAATAATAAAAACCTGTTGGAACAGAAAAGGACCTTCCCAGGGCAGCCTAAAATTGAGGGACCCTGTCAAAGGCCAGAGGGTGTCAGGGATCTTCCTGAGCTAGGCTGGCTACTTAGCTCATCATGGGTGACTTTAGCTCAGGCTCCTCCTGCCTGGGACGGGGATGAGTCAGCTTCTGAGCCATTCTGCCGGGAGCTAATAATTAACTGTCCCCATTTCTGCACCGCCTGGGACTCAGTTGCCTCCCATCTCAGACCAGGGACAGTCTGGGGCACCAGCAACCTTGGAGATGGCAAGGCTGTGCATTTTTGATCACAAGGCACATTCTTATCTCTGGTTGGTCTCTTCTCCATTAATTCACACCTCTTATCTTTCCCATCTTAGGTCTCCTTGCAATGAGCTGTCTTCTGCCCAGTGAGCCTGCGCTCTGTGCGGGCGCCCTGTCCCTGAACTGACCCCTCTGAGGGTCTCATTTGTCTCCCTGTGGCCCCCATTATGCCTGACCCCGTCCAAGCTCTCTTTGATCTGTCCTTTGTCTCTGCTTTCACCTAGAATTCTTCCTTCTCTTTCGAGACTGTGTCCTATCCCATTCCAGGCATTCTCCTGACTCTAAGGGGTGATGTTTCTTAGAGTCAGATCCTTTGTCCTCCAGAAGGACAGGAAGGCAAGGAGTGGAAGCGGCCACTTGTGTTGTTAGAGGAATGGTCCTTGAGCACACAGAGTGAGTCTCCTGTATTCTCCAGCAAAAGAGATGGAGAGTTGAGGTAGAGAAACAGGAAGTGAAGGGCCTGTTGGCAGCTGTACCTCATTCCTGCAAGCAGTTAGGAATGAGGCGCCTACTCTGCACCATGGTGTGGGGCAGAGCCAGGATCTAAAACTACATATCTGTGTTAATGATGATCAGGGCCCCCCCGAGCCTGGGACCCTGGGAAGTGAGGACACAGGAGAAGGAGACAGCCGGGAGCTGTCTGGACCAGATGTGAGCCATGACTTGTAGAGCCCCCAGCTGTGAAGGAGACGGAACCAGAGACCTGGTTCTGGGCACAATAAGTGATCACTTCCCCTGGCTTTGGGTCCAAGCTGGCCTCACACTCTCCTTGGTGTCTCTTCAGGCTGGAGTACCCTGAATGCCAACACTGGTCTGGCTCTGGGCATTCTGCCACCTATAGCAAACAGAACAGGAGAGTGTGTCCTTACTGTCGCCATCCGTGTTTGCCGAGACTGCGGGGTGGTGGCAGGGAGGAGCAGAAACACCTGCTGGAGGGAGGGAGGATGTTTGGTGCTCAGACATGACTGGGTAGCCTGGAGAGACCCTTTCCTGGTGTGTGAGGAAGGCCAGGCACTGCTGCAACTTTGAAATATCCAGTTTTTTTTTTTTTTTAAAAACTTAAGATTGAAAAGCAAAACCCCAAAGTGCCCGACTGCCATCTGTTTGTACTCTGTTGGAGGCTAGTGTGTCTGGAGAACAGGGGTGACGAGATGCATGCTTGGGAAAAGACCTGGAGTTTGTGCTGTGTGAGCTGCAAGGGTCTGTGTAAAGAAAAACATGGTCTGAGTTATATTTAAAACAAAGCAAAATACTGTTCCAACCACCAATAAATACACAAATGGAAGGAGGCAAGGAAAAGGGGAAGGAAGGGGAGAAAGGAGGGAAGATGGACACACCATGGTCACCATGTTGCTAGAGGGCAGACTGGGGGCGTGTGGGTGGGTAGGATCTCACTGTTAGCACATAGGAGGTGCTGGGATGGGCTTGGTGGAGGCAATGGGAGTGCCAGGAAGGAGCCAGACTCTGAGTGTAGCTTGAAGATAGACGAGAGGCTTTCCTGGAAATGACACCAGAAAGACAACAGCACAAAGGGCTTGAACAACCGGATCATGGAGCTGTCGTTTAGTAAGAAGCCAAAGATTGCAATGTTACCTTCTTAACCTGGTCTGTGGTGTCCCCTTGACTCTAGAATGGAAACAAGATCACCCTTGGCACCCGTCATTAGGCCTTTCATACTGTCAAGAGGCACTGTGGATATCATGGGGGAAAAAAGCCTGAGGTGCTTAGGCAGATCTTGGGCTTCTGTGGGCCAAGTGTACTCTGCAGTTTGAGACACTGGGCCTAGGAAATTCCGGAGTCAATTGAGCCTCTAAAACACTGGGGGTTCTGTGGATCTTCTTCTTGGTAGTTGGTTCCCCAGCTGCGTGTAAAAAGCTGTAAGCCAGGAGCTGGAGAGATGGCCCAGCAGTTTAGAACACTGGCTTCTCTTCCCAGCAACCACATGATGGCTCATGGCCCTCTAACTGTAGTCCCATGGGATCCAGTGTCCTCTTCTGCACATGCAGACAAAACATCCTTATGCATAAAAATACACAAGAAAAATCTGTCTTAGAAGCTGTGAAGCAGTCCTACATGTTGTTGAGCTGGTGTGAAGGCAATAATGCCTGCTGTGTTTCTGAGCACACCCTAAAGACAGGAGCCATTTGAGTGTGACACTCTAGGGGAAAGAGGCCCTTGGTCAACTTCACATTTACCACAGCAGTAGACATCTGAGATCTCTGCTTGAGGACTTGACGGCTGGACGAGTTTCCCAGGTTATCTTTTGAAGTGAAGGGGCTCTTAGCTATTTATTACTTACCATAAACTGGGCTTTGTGGCACACCTCTGTAATCCCAAAACTAGGGAGGTGAAGAGACGGAACTCTAGGCTCCACCTTGAGTTCAAGGCCAGATAAGGACACAGAGTGAAACTCTGTCTCTTTTGAGGTAAAGTCTACTGATACTATTGTTACTGCCAACAGCAGCAGCAGCAGCAGCAGCAGCGGCGGTGAAGGCACTGTAAATGGAGTCTTCGGAGCAATGCTTGCTTGTGTTTATGTGGCTCTGGCTAGACTGACAGTCATTGCATAGAACAACAGGCTGGACTCGAACTCACAGAACTCTGTCTGCCTCCACCTCCCGATGCTGGGATTAAAGTGTGCCACTGTGTGTGGCTGCTGGAAGCAAGTTTTTAGTGTCACAACTTAACGTTAACGGAAAGAGGAAAAGTAAATAAGTGAATGACTTAATGAAATGTAAACCATAAAAATCTTTACAAAGGGCGGTGGGAGTGGGAGAAGGGGTATTAGGGGAACTATGTATGTAAAATGAATAAAAATTAAAAAAATAAATGTACTGAAAAAAAGTACCCAATCCGTTACAGTCAGTGTCAGTGTAAAGGACATGGATGAACATGGGTGACATGAAGTGGAGCCCCGATGATGTCAGCGCCTTACAAAGACTTCCGCACATGCACCTTAAGTAGCAGGAAGGCTGGCTCCTGCTTCAATCTTCAGTACTTGTGTGGCATCAATTGCAAACGGATGTTATTGAAAAAACTATTTACTTATAGGATATGATCGTTGGCAAAAAAAAAAATACACCCAGAATACATCCTAATCTGCTGATGCAAAAGTCAATGAAATTTACTTATATTTTAGCTTAGTCTGTTTTTTTTTTTTTTTGGACAGGGTCTCACGTAGCCCAGGCTAGCATCAGACTCTCTATGGACTTCTTCTCCCGCTTCCACTTCCCAAGTGCTGGCATTATAGATATGTACAAACATGCCCAAGGGACTTGTCTCATGCTTTAGTTTGTAAAAATTTAAATTATGTCATGTGTGTGGTGGGGAGGAACGTGTACATGAGTGCAGGTGCCCACTAAGGCAAAAGGGGTGTCAGATGCCCAGAGGGGAGCTGCTGGCACTCTGAACCCTCTGATGTGGGTACTGGGCTCTTCATCACTGGGCCATCTTGCTAGCCACATTTCTCGTGCTGTGAATGGGCCCAGAACCCTCCACATCTTCAGAAATCCATAACAGGTTCTCCAGAAGGAGAACAGCAAGAGTGTGGTGTTGAGCTCTCAGGGTAGGGGGCAGGGCTGGCTAGCAGGGCCTCACACACACCAGGCGAGTGTTGTCACTGCGCTCCACCCAGCATCTTTGTTTTGAGACAGATCTTGCTATATGACAGGCCTCAGACTTGTGGGCTTAAGTGATTCAAGGTAGAACTTTTCAAAGTTAAAACACATATGCAGCCATGGATGGAATGTTCCTCGACAAAATGATTTCCAAACTTAAAATTATCCTGGTGGTGAACACCTTGTACTCCCGGTGCTTGGGAAGTCGAGGCAGGAGGATTGCTAATATCAGGCTAGCCTGGGCTACACAGTAAATTCCAGATCAGCCAGAACTATTTATATGTAAAAAGAAAGAAGAAGAAGAAGAGGAAGAGGAAGAGGAAGAGGAAGAAGAAGAAGAAGAAGAAGAAGAAGAAGAAGAAGAAGAAGAAGAAGAAGAAGAAGAAGAAGAAGAAGAAGAAGAGGAAGAAGGGGGTGGCTGGAGAGATCATTCAGCAACCAACAGCACTTGTAGGTTTTTCTTTTCCTAGCTGTCCTGGAACTCGCTTTGTAGAGCGGGCCGGCCTCGAACTTACAGACATCTGCCTGCCACTACCTCCCTAGTTCTAGGACTAGAAGTGTGCACCAGCTCCGCCCAGTGGCACTGCTGCTTTTGCAGAGGATCTGGGTTTGGTTCCCAGCATCCACATGGCTTGAAACCAAGTGTAACTCCAGTTCCAGGGTGTAGTAATCTCTTTGCTGGCATTGGGACCACCAGGTGTACTACTAGTGTGCACAAGTGTGTATGCAGGCACTCACACACACATAAAAGAAAATAAATATTTTTTTAGAGAAAAAAAAAGAAAGGGCTGGGGTGTAGTTTAGTTGGCATCATGTTTGCACACACAAAAATCCAAGTCTGATCCTCAGCCTAGACATGGTGTCACATGCCTGTGATTCCCTTGAAGCACAGAGGCAGGAGGATCAGAAATTTAAGGTCATTCTCAGCTACACAGTATATTTAAGGTCTGTGAAAGCTACCCAAGACTCCATTGAAAGGGAGGGAAGGAAGGAAGGAAGGACGGACGGTTAGCGTAGATTGCTTGAGAAGTGACCTGAGGTGATAAGAATGACATAAGGAAGAGCTGGGGCTCCCCAGGCCCCTCTAATTCTCAGCAGACCTCTGAGCGTCTGAAGGCAAATGGTCCCTATAGTTTTGGACCTGGGTTTTGTTTCTTGATCTTCATTTTTTTCCCAGTAGCTCCCTTGTGGTTTCCAGGCTCTATTAGCTAAACTAACTACAAACAAGCTTGTTCTTTGGTAAGAATGGGTCTCCTTTCAGTGCCCCAGCCCCTAACACAGACGTGGCTTTCTAGCTGGGTAACCATCTATTGGATGGGACGGAACTGATGTGAGAATTCCAAGAGCCTGCTGAGTTGCTGAACCACCGGGGTTACTAACTCCTGGAGGGCCTCAGCCCGGACCACAAAGTTGGCCCTGCATCCCGTCTTATCTTTCGTCAGTGCAGGTGCCAGTCTGGTCTGACTGCTCTCCCCAAGGGATGCTCTGGCTGGGCTTGGCAAGCATGCAGCAGGGCCTTGCTTGAAGGCCGCAGACCCATGAAGCACACACAGATTGCCCTGAAGCAGCATTTTCCCAAGGTTTGGCTGTACTAAATGTTCCTCCCCCAGACCCTGCAAACCTTGGACTAGAAACTGAAGTCAAGGGAGGGTTTGAGGAAGGGCAGAGGGGACGGAAAAGCATTAGTAGGCAGAGCAAGGTCACCCATCTGCCGCTGCTTTCCACACTCTCTTATCTGTGACGCCACCAGCCCCCAAGGTCCTCTCTTTTCTTTAAAACACTTGAATCACTGAAAATGATAAAAACGTAACTCAGTTCTGGCCTTCTGTCTCAGACATAACAGAGCTTGCCTTGATATTGAGACTGTGGTGATGGCGTGAGCATGCTCCTGTGGCCCAGAGCATGGCAGGAGCTCTCTTGCTGGCAGAGAGGTCACTGGAACAAACTGCCACCAAGGCTGTCACCCATGCAGACTGAACTGGTGGACAGTAGACCAACCGGTGATTATTCTTTAACAGGGCTGTGGATGGTATCTTGTCGTTCTAGGCCTCTGCAGGGGACACAGCACGAGCAGGTCAGGAGCAGCTGGTTTCAGGGCTTATACCACCTCAGTGGCAGTACTCGGTGTCACCATATGGCCCACGGAAAGATGGTGGGAAATGGGTGTCAGTCCTGCCTTGTTGGAGGTGCCAGGTGGGTGCAGCGAGCGGGTGTGGTGCCCAGAGTGTACAATCTCCTGCAAACCAGAGCCTCAAATTCAGTGGCAGTGAAGTATGGATTTAAAGCACAGAGCCAAGTTCGGATGGGAATGGCTCATTGGCTTGGGTTTCAGCCCTTGCTTGACGTTCAGTTGAAGCTCTAATTATGTTTGTCAATCTTCGCCCAAAACAAACCCGCTACATAAATATTCATGCAACCACTAAAGCCACAGCCAGGAAACCAAAGCCAAACAGAAGAAGCCAGGGCAAGACCGACCTGTAAGTTCTTTCAGCATGTGTTAGAAACACGGATTGGAGCCCAACAGATGCATTAGGTACGTCTGCTTTCTGACTACTGGTCTCTTGTGGAAATTACTTCACGTCAGTACCTTTACGTGTGCCCCGTTCTTCCAAGAACCGATGGAAAGAGTAGATGTGCTGGTCCACACGTGTAGTCACAGCACTGAGGAGGTGGAGGCAGGAGGATCAGAGAAAAGGAGGGCAAGCTGGAGAGATGGACCAGCAGCAGCTAAAAGCATTGGATGTTCTTCCAGAGGATTTGGGTTTGAATCCCAGCACCCATATTGGCTACATAGTGAGTTTGAGGCCATCTAGGGCTATATGACCATGTCTCGATCAATCATCAGTCAATCAATCACTTAATCAAACAATCAAACAAGATTATAGGAGAGTCTATCGTATGTACAATTGACACATGCATAACCTTTTGCTACATTAACGCTATGCGCCATGAACATCCTGTATGTACTTCTTAGGGCACACTTGTCATTCATCTAAATCACACCATCCAACACTTTAAGCAATCATATGGTCAATAAAACACAGGGGTGGGCACAGTTTAAGTTGTGTTGACAAGGGGAGTTCATAAAATCAGAGAGCTAATTCCATGTCTGACTGTGTGAGATTATCTCTCATATGGTCTCATATACACAAATATTTATCACATATATACTAAATTCTAGAAACCATTTCAAGTACTCGGGTATTTTATCATCGAGAAAAGCCAACTAAGATGACTCCTGGAAGATAGATAATGAACTCGGCAGAGAAGGAAAGTTCTAGCATGTTGGAGAAAACAGGGAGTGATGGAGCAGGACGTGGGGCACTAGGGTCCTGTGGTAGCTGAGGACAGACTCAAGGATCACCCGGTGGGCTAGAATTGTGACCTTTAAACTCTCTCTAGCTGATAGGTTTGCAGTCCCCCACTCTCTTGGTCATCTTCCCTTGAGAAAATGCCAGCGTGCCGGTATCTACTTTCCATGTGTCACTCACAGAGTAGAGTGAGGCAGAGGCCATTTGTGCGGACGGTGATGTCATGCAGCTGTCCCATATTGGATTTACGGTTGCCGCAGGCCCTGGGGTGGCTGGGTTGCTCCCTTTTATTTTTCGGGAAGAGCCATTAAGCCAAGTTATCCTTATTTGGTTTCGCTTAAGCTTTTAGTTTTCAACCTTAATGCGGGACATTTGTGAATCTTTCCCCGAAGAGTTTCTCTTTTACATTTTATTTCATGTTTCTTCTTTGTGGAGCTGCTAGGTCTTGACTCTGGGTAAGTAGCATTATTGGATCTCTCTTTCATGTATGTATGTATATATGAATATATTCAGCCAAACTAGGAAATCCAACCTTTATTCTGGGGACAATGGGGAGCCACCAGGGAGTAGCAAGAAGAGAATTGCCCTGCAGAAACAAGTGAAGAGTCATCAGAGAGAAGCAGGAGAGCAAGGAGGGGTTCAAACCGCGCTGGGGAGAGTGCGTGGGCCTCACCCACTGCAGCAGCGTCACAAAGGGAGGTGGGATGGCCCTCGAAGGTCACCCGACTGAGGCCCTTTTCCAAAGTGAGGACAATGGGGAGGAAGCACCTTAGGATGAGGCTGAGTGAGATGGTGATGTAGGTCCTGAGTTCCAAACAGTGATGTCCATGGGGCCAGGAGATGGTCTAGCCTATAAATCAAGAAAAGGGAGCTAAGAAGATCACCTGCATATAAAAAGGATTCCAGAGCAACTCTGCCCCATGGAATAGGATTCTGAAGTCTCTGTGAGGTGGGGCAGTAGAGATGTGGTTTCCAGGGTGATAACAGCTCTTCTGCAGGGCTTTTGCAATCCAATCCAATCCAGAAACTGGCAGCAATTGCATTGTGTGGGCAAGATCTTCTACTGAGTGGCCAGAGAAGGAAGGGTGGTCTTCCCTCTTGAGGAGCTTGAAATCACACAGTGAGTTTCAGAGCAAAATGAGCTCTGACTGGACTCATGCTAATGGGGAGACGTCAAGATCAGCAGGAAGTAGAGTAAGAGTAGTGAGAGGATGCTCATTTGTATTCAAAGGGTACCCTGGGAGGCTAGGGCTGGAGGACCTTGAGTTCTCCACCAGCCTGGGCTGTATACAAAGTTCCAAGTCCAGCATGAACTCCATGATGAGGCCCCATCTCCAAGACATCAACCACCACCCAAGTCCTCCCAAAATAACAAAGACAACAAAAAGGTGATTTTGTCTGGATGGGTGATGGAGAGGTGATTCCCCCAGGTCCTTAGGAATTGGGGGTGGGTACAGCAAGAAATCAGTTTATACTTTCTCTGCTTTGCTGCTAGTGTTTGCGGCTTTGTCTGACACCAAGTCAGTGCCCCGTGGATACTGATTACATGAGTGAAGTACTGAACAACTCATGGCCAGTGTTGTGAACGCAGAGGACAAGCTGCACTGTATATGGGTTGCCCAAGTATGGAAACTCTAGGTTGGACACTGAACTTTGAATCAATATGGTTGTGGGCTGACCTTATTTGTTCCCCAAAACCCTTGTGTCAAAAACTTAGGCACCAACCCATGGTGCTATTGAACGGTGATGGAGTCCGCAGAAAGTGGGACCTACTGAAAAGCAGGTAGGTTCCTGGGAGGAAATATCGGGAGCCCAGCTTCTTCTTGTCTCGCTCTTCACTTCTTTGCTCAAGCACACTCTCCGCTTGTGATGTTCTCCCCACAGGTCTCAGAGCAGCAGAGTCATGTGACCTCGCAGTAAACCCTGTGAAACTGAATCAAAACCGTGTCCCCTTCAAATCTGGTCGCCTCCGGTATTTTTGTCTTAGTGACAGAAAAGTGACTGAAGGCAGAGGCAGCCTTGCGACCCTAGAGGGACAAAATGAAAACTTCGCAGTTTAAGTGGAAACGTTGATGCAAGAAAACCTGA
The DNA here is from genome assembly GCF_014885135.2 of Alexandromys fortis. Lineage (NCBI taxonomy): Eukaryota > Metazoa > Chordata > Mammalia > Rodentia > Cricetidae > Alexandromys > Alexandromys fortis. The sequence goes on from NW_026067944.1 coordinate 1,341,022, forward strand.
ATTAGATGTCCTTCGGCCCTGGAATGACCAACACATTTGCATTTCTGTTTCTGTCATACATTTCTTGCAACCATCAGCTTTTGACTGAAAAGATTTTCTTTTTTTAAATATTTATTTATGTATTTATCATGTATACAATATTCTGTCTGTGTGTATGCCTGCAGGCCAGAAGAGGGCACCAGATCTCATTACAGATGGTTGTGAGCCACCATGTGGTTGTTGGGAATTGAACTCAGGACCTTTGGAAGAGCAGGCAATGCTCTTAACCTCTGAGCCATCTCTCCAGCCCCCTCAAAAGGTTTTCTAAGGGCCTGTGTGCTCTGGCCCTCTGCTAAGTTTTGTGGGGTTCAGTGTAGCAGTGTAACAGCAGTGTGTAGTCCCTCCTTGCAGGAGCCCTCATCACCCTTCCCCTCCCATGCCCAGAAAGACTGGTCAAATGTCAACCTTTAATATTGCCTGTTAAAGGAACAGATCAATGAATGGACAGACAAAGCCAACGTGAGATAAAAGGACTTTATTATCTCACAAAGCAATAAATTGAGTGTAAATGATTATTGGGGTTCAGAAGAACAGGATGAACTTTGAAGCCATACCTTCAGAGGCAACAGTGCTCACAGGCATGCCTTTGAAAGCAGACAGCCTGGTTTAAAGCATATTCTTACTGGGGCTGGCTGTATGACCTTGGCCTTGAGTTGGCTCCCCTGAAGAGCAGGACTAAAATGGTACATCTCACACAGGGTTCTTGTAAGTATTCGAGGAACCTAGGCAAAGTCTCCCCAGTCCCCAGAACACAGGTCCTGACCCTCCCAGTCCCCAGCACACAGACCCTGACTCCCCAGTCCCCAGCACACAGGCTCTGACCCCCGCCGTCCCTAGCACACAGGCCCTGACCCCCCTAAGTCCAGCATACAGGCCCTGACACCCCAGTCCTTGGCACACAGACCCTGACCCCCCAGTCCAGCTCATAGGCCCTGACTTCCCAGTCCTCAGCACACAGGCCATGACCCCCCCAGTCCCCAGCACACAGGCCCTGACCCCCCCAGTCCTCAGCACACAGGCCCTGAACCCCCAGTCCAGCACAGAGGCCCTGACACCCCAGTCCTCAGCACACAGACTCCGACCCCCCAGTCCAGCACATAGGCCCTGACCTCCCAGTCCCCAGCACACAGGCTCTGATCCCCCAGTCCTCAGCACACAGGCCCTGACTGCTTTTACAACTGGGCCTGGATAACTTTAAATACTGATTCCAGGCTGGATTTAGACAACTCTTTTTTCTTTCTCTTTTTTTTTTTTTTTTTGTTTTTGTTTTTGTTTTTCTTTTTTATGGAGCTGGGATCAAACCTAGGTCAGCAGGAAGCTCATTACACTGAGATACATCCTTGGCCTAGACAGTTTTCAGAATCTTTGTGACTTTTAATTGTTTCAAAGATTAGTTTTTCTTCTCATTAGTGTATGTCCCTGCATGCACTTGAGCAGTCGTGTGGGTATGGGGTCCTTCAGAGGGTGTCAGTCTCCTGGAGCAGCTGGGAACCGGGCTTAGATCCTCTGAAAGAGCACCAAACACTCAAACCACAGAGCTGAGCCATCACTCCGGTTCTCCTTCCCCTTTGAGCCAGGGTCTCATTCTGTAGCTCAGACTACCTTCAAACTTTTGTGTTTTTTCTATCTTAGAGCTTGGAGGACAAGCCTGGGACACCGTATCCAGCATTCCTTTATGGAACAAGAATCTTCCCTTGTAAGACTGACGTGGAATTGAAAGGAGACCTCTTGTTTCTATGTGTGTCCCATTGGATGTACCAGGCAAGTGTGCAGTGGATGAGAGACACGCTTGAGTCACTGATAGTGAATTTGCTGAGAGAGACCTTCCAGGAATGGAAGGCAGGGTGTGATGGGGACACCGGGATGGGAGTGTGTGCTGAGAGAGAAAGGTCCCAGTCAGACTTTGAAAGACAAGGTGTCAGGAAGGAGAGACCAGACATTCTGGGTAGATGAAATAACTTGGGAAAATCTCCAAGGAAAGGGTATTTAGTTGCCAGCAGGAGAATAAAAAACAGACTTGATGAGATGGGAGGCCAGTTTTCTCAATACAGAAGGTCAGAATTCTTTGTAGTTAGATTCCCCAGTGAACACTTCTGGGGCTGGGATTTGTCTCCTGTCCTGGCCAGTTAGATTATGGAGCACATCTATCCCCAGCACACGCCATTTCATATTAGGAAGGTGGACCTTGACTGCCTAGGGTCAGCTGGACATTGCTTCCTAGAGCACAGGCAGGACTTCAGGGGAGAAGGGAAGCCACCCGGCACAGGCAGGCCTGTGGCCTGTAGTGGTGGACCAGCATCCAGCCCGTGAGAGGCCTCCCATCTGCAGTACCACAGCAAACACTGTAAGGAGAAATGGAGGGTCAGGCTCATAATCCAGCAGTGGAGAAACAGAGACAGGGAAGCTGGGATTTTGAGCACGACCTAAGCTTTATAAGAGAGCGAGCTCTGGGCCAGCACAGGCTGCAGAGTGAGTCCCTGTCTAAAAAACAAACCAACAAGCAAACAAAACCAGCAACAAAAACCACTAAGGAAGAGGGGCGGGAGGGAAGAAAACAACTTAAAATTGTGGGTCGTGGATCATGGACGAACTCCTTGCGGTTCTGAGAAGGTGTTTTCCACATATGTCAGAATTCCATGCGAAATATCAAATCCACTGTAAGCAATAAGACTTGTTCCAACAGTAGAGCTGCCAGCTGAGTCTGGAACACGCCACACACACACACACACACACACACACACACACACACACACACACACATGCACACAAAGAAAAAAGAAAAAAACTTCCCTGTCTTTCACTATGAACACAGGCACTTTGTCCAAAGGTCAGGCCTGGGCACTGCAGTGCCAGCTCTGGAGGCTGCCTGTGGAAGGAGGTAACATGAGAAAGCTTGGTCAGAAAAATGGAAGAAACAGACTCAAATACACAATAGAACAGTCTTATCCCTTCAGCTCCTGCTAGAATGCATCTCTCTAGCCACTATTCCTGTAATTTCTGTCCCCGTGGGTGATACAGGACCCCATTCCAAGCAGATCTCTAGGCACGTGCACGCCCATTTGCTGGGGGCGCTTTGTAGTTCCCTACTCTCTGACCTCGGTTAAATGCTCATGAAAAACCAGAAATTACAGCAAATGCCTGCCACCCCGGCACCCAAGAGGTGGAGGCGGGAAGTCATGAGTTTGAGACCAGCCTTTGTCTTGAGAACTAAAAGAAGGGGCTGGCAGCACAGTTGAGCAGATGAAGGTGCAGAGAGTCAAGCCTGATGACCTGAGTGTGATCCCTGGAATCCACACAGAAGGAGAGAACAGACTCCTGTGGAATGTTTTGACTTCCGAGTGTGGCATGACACATGTTCATGTCACCACCACCCTCCATTAAAAACAAACAAATCCTAAATGAAAAAACAACAACAAAAAATAAACCCTCATCTTTGTGACAACTGCATCCTACATCTCCTCCCACAGTGCCACTCACGGTTGACGTCTTTGTACAGTGGGCTGATTCCCTGGCTGAAGACAGAGGAACCAGGTCTTCAATTGTTTTGGTTTGCTCCCTGGCCCTGATGGCACTTCTGCTCCATTCTAGAACTCACTACATGTTTGTTGGTTGACTCTCAGCTTCCGCAGCAGGGACGGTGGCTTTGATTTCAAATCAACATGGTGAAAGGTGAACTAGATTTTTAGGGATTGGTGGCTCTCAGAGGAAGAAGACTTGGTCAGGTGAACAGGGGACAGAGCTGCCTCTGACAGGCATGTGCACACGATGTGCACACGATGGGCTCCGGCTTCTGCTTTCCCCAGGCAGGCTCCACAGAGGAAATGCTGCAGAACTATGACGAGGTGATCTGTGGCGATCTCCCCCACCCAACCCTGAACCACTGGCACTCAAATAAGTCCTGCTTCCAGAGGACCAGCTACTGTGATGATAATCCAGGAAGGACAGTGCCCTTTGAAAAGCAAGGAAGAAAGCAATCAACTGAGGATTTAATTCTATTTAATGCTCCGGGACTTCTGTTTCCAGTTTTGAAGAATTCCTGGCAAGGGTGATTTGAAGTCATTAATCCCAGGGTGATCTGAAGGGCTTGCAGGCTGCTGGTCCTGGAACCCGCCTGTTTTTGTTCCAGAAAGGCTGGTTGTGAGCCCGGTGGTGGTGGCGCATGCCTTTAATCCCAGCACTCAGGAGGCAGAGGCAGGTGGATCTCTGTGAGTTCGAGACCAGCCTGGTCTACAGAGCGAGTTCCAGGACAGGCTCCAAAGTCACAGAGAAACCCTGTCTCGAAAAACCAAAGAGAGAGAGAGAGAGAGAGAGAGAGAGAGAGAGAGAGAGAGAGAGAGAGAGAGAGAGAGAGGCTGGATGTGGCCTAGTGGCAGCAGAAAGAATCGGGGAGTTTAATTTGGAATCTGTTTTATAAACTTTGGTCACAAATGAGATCTCTAAGAAGAATTGGTTTGGTTCTCTGGTGCTGGACTCTGCAGCTGGGCACGGACACGCTGGCTGTGGCTCCTGTCCTCCTCCAGCTCCTGTCCACAGCTATCTGTTGAGTCACCTCAACTCTGACCTAATCCAGGCATCTGGCTCCAACGGTATACCTATCATTAGCATTATTATTATCTTTGCCATATTTAAGAAATTGTTATTCGTGAAAAAAAATGAGAAATTTCAACTAAACAAAATTAAAAAGAATTTAGAATGATCCTCCCTGTAGGATTAATTATTGTCAGGTGTGGTTGAGCAAACCTGGAATGCCAACACTGGGTAGTGGAGGCAAGAGGCCAGCCTGGCTATATAGTAAGTTCACTCAGTGTCGGGCTGAACTACACAGTGAATGAAGTCCTGTCTCAAAATGCCAATGGCTGAGCTGGGACTAGCGTGTGATTTTTAAGTTCCAGCACTCAGGAGACAGAGGCAGGCAGATCTCCATAAATTCAAGGCCAGCCTGCTCGATCCACAAAGGGAGTTCTAGGCAAGTCAAAGCTACATAGTGACAACCTTTCTAAAAACAAGCAAACAAAATCCAGTGATCCAGCAGGACGTGGTGGCCCCTGCCACAGTTCTGAGCATTTGGGAGGCTGAGACGGGAGGATTGCTCTGATTTCAAACCCACCGTGAGCTAAGTAGAGTTCCAGGCCAGCCTGGGCTTATGTAGTGAGCTATTGTGCTAACAAACAAACAAACAAAAACCTGGAAAAAAATAAATGAGCACTGGAAATGTAGCTGGGTGACACAGAAGGCCCCGGGTCCACCCTGATGTCCAGAACCATAAGAAAGCAAGACAAACAAAAGAGAAATCATGACCCCACCTCCTGTTTATACACATGTAAACAAAACAGTAGCTTTCTGTGTGTATTATTTAGTAGCCTGTTTTTTGTTAAGTTGGATCCCTGGTTATTGGGAATCTGCGGCCACTGATGTAATAAGTCAATCAAATAATAATGAATCCAGGTTTATTCTGAGCAAATCATTCTTGGGTGGCACCAGGGGGAGTTGAGAAGACCATGAGGGGAATCCAGGAGGTGGGGGGAGCTTTTAATACCTCCGGAGGTGGAGCAGTGGAGGCGGGCTTTCTCAGGGGCAGAGTCTGGATTGAGGCAACTTCAGGGGATGGGGTTTGGGGTTCTTCCTGAACATTTTTCACTTCAATAATATTTTATTATAGATCAGTAAACAAATATGGAGCATAATTTTTAAATACTTAGAGCATTTTATTGTATGACTACATTCAAATATATTTTACCGGCTCTACGTGATAGCCTGGATGGCTTAGTAGCTGAGTTGATGTACTAGGGCTACTATAACAAAATACAAGCAGACTGGATACTTAAATCAAAATCTTTAGTTCCTTCCAGGCCAGAAGTCCAGAATCGAAAGGTTGATAGGTTTGAGTTCCTCTGAAGCTTCTCTCCTTAACCTGTTGCATCTTTTCCTCGTGTGACCTCCCCTCTGTGTGATGTGTCTGTTGTAGGAAGGCCTGCTTGTTCATCCTGGCTGCCCAGCTAGCTTAGCCCTCAAAATAATCACACAGAAACTGTATAAATTAAAACACTGCTTCACCCATTAGCTCTAGCGTCTTATTGGCTAACTCTCACATCTTGATCTAACCCATTTCTATCAATCTGTAGCCTTACAGAAAAGTTTCAACACATCTACCTCCCGCCTCAGATCCATGATGTCCCTCCGACTCTGCTTTCTTCCTCCCAGAATTCAGTTCTGTCTTCTCTGCCTACCTGAGTTCTGCCCTATTAAGCCAAGGCAGTTTCTTTATCCATTAATGGTATTCACAGCACACAGAGGGCACTCCCACATCACCTCCCCTTTTCTATTTAAATAAAAGGAATGTCTTAACTTTAACATAGTAAAATTACATATAACAGCTATCAAACAAGAATTACAGTTACAATATTTATATCTACTTTATCTTTTATCATAACTAAAGAAAACTATAATAATAACTATAAATTCTTCAACACCTTCAAAGACTCCAGAAGGATATAATGTTACCTAAGTAAACAGGAAGTGCATTGTAAGCAACTTCCACAACTCTAGAAATGACAGAGATATCTCACTGCCTGGACAGTCACCCAAAGTTCTTCTGTACTGTTGGGGCATCCATCTTTAGCCTACAGGCCCATAGTATCCAGCAGACTTTTCCATGAAGCAGGAAATTTCAAAGACAGCTCAGTCACTTTCTTCTGTATCCTGCAGAATGTCTCACAGACTCTTTCATGAAGCAGGAACCCTGAAGGATCATCTCACCTTTAGGCAAGTTCAGCAGTCATTTCTCTGCGGGCCTTGCATGTTCAGTGAAGCAGTCCATGCAAGAGGAGTTTCTTGCCCAAATGGCTAAGGAGCCTCTTCAATGCCCATCTTCCTCTCAAAGTAATTGGTGCTGCCAGGAGCAGACATGACTCATTGTCATGAAAAGTCCTAAGCCTGAGCTAATGGGATAATCAGTTTTATAACTAATGTAGATCTCTGTGTGATTTTTTTTGGACTTAACGGCTGGGGGACCTGGTATGACAGAAACTCCGACATGTGTCTATGTCCTGATCCTTTCTTCTGATGACATCAGTGGTCTCAGAAGAGTCTAACTTATTGACCTGATTTTAACATGACCACTTCTTTGCAGACTTCTGAGGTCCTGGAGAAAGAGCTTCAACATAGTGGCTCTTAGAAGATAGCAGAATGGGAACACAGTGCAGCTCCCGAAAGGCCAGGGACTGGGCTGATGGCTTCGTGTTCCTTAGTAACCATCACATAGACATATACCATTCCTTTTTTCCTTTTCCTCCTCTGCTTTTCTCCTCTGCGTGAGTGCATATGTACATACCTGTGAGTGTGTGTGTGTGTGTGTGTGTGTGTGTGTGTAGTTCTTAAGACACCCTTCACCTGTGTTTGAGACTAAGTCTCTCACAGGCCTGGAAATCACCAAGCAGGCAAGGCATGATAGGCAAGTGAGCTCCAGGGATTGGCCTGCGTCCAACTCCATATCTGGGATGACAGTCAATATGTGCCACCATGCCTGACACCCCTGTGTAGGAGGAGGGCCTTGGTGCTGGACATTCTGTATTCTGTCAATTATCTTTTAAATAAACACTAATTGGCCAGTAGCCAGGCAGGAAGTATAGGCAGGACAACCAGACAGGAAGTAGAGACAGGGCAATGAGACCAGGAGTATTCTGGGAAGAAGGAAGTTCTTCCTGCAGTCCTGTCCAGATATTGAAGAAGTAGGGTGTGATCTGCCCCGCTGAAAAAGGTACTGAGCCATGTGGCTAACATAGATAAGAATAATGGGTTAATATAAGTTACAAAAACTAATACAAAGCCTGAGCTGATGGGTCAATCAGTTTTTAACTTATGTAGACCTCTGTGTGATTTTCTCTGGGACTAAATGGCTGTGGGAACTGGGCAGGACAGAAACCCCAACAAGCAGGCCCTCTTGTTGCAGGGCCCACTTATTTGTCTTGGCTGCCCAGAACCAAAATAACCACAAAGAAACTATATTAATTAAAACACTGCTTGGCCCATTAGCTCTAGCTTCTTATTGGTTAACTCTTATATTAATTTAACCCATTTCTATTAATTTGTATATTACCACGTGGCAGTGGCTTACCAGCAAAGATTCTAACCGGCATCTGTCTCAGGCAGAAGATCCATGGTGTCTCTTTGACTCTGCCTCCTTTCTCCCAGCATGCCATTTATTTTTCCCCACCTACCTAAGTTCTGCCCTATCAACAGGCCAAGGCAGTTGATCAACATACAGACAGAAGGACTTCCCACACCACCTTGTCATAGGTTCTGAGTACTAAACCCAGGTCCTTGTGTTTGCAAGGCAAGTCACCTACTAAGTGAGCCATCCCCTCAACTCTCTTCTCATCTCTTCTCTTTTTTCTTTGATTTTTCAGACAGGGTCTTGTTAGATAGCCGAGGCTATCCCTGACTAATTGCAGTGCTGCATCACCACCTGGAACTGCAGGCATGTACCCTCACCCTGTCTGTGTAGGAACAGAATCAGCAATTGATGCCAAGATCACCTAGTTTGTAAGTGGTAGAATGAGACCCAGACCAGCAACCCAGCTTGAATCTCCTGCATGCTGGGTCCCTTAGGATTTTTCTACATTTACTGTGATTTTTTTATGATTTTTCTAAGAAAAAAATAAACTTACGGACTTTTGAGCAAATTTACCATTTTTCCATGCCAATTGGCCTCTGCCAAAGCCCATACATGCTCACAACTGCAACAGTGGGTTCACAGACCAGGCTGGGGCTGCAAAGTTCCCTCTTGGCAACGGATTAAGTCTTCTGTGTGTGACATATGTGTACCATATCTTTAAAAAAGAGATGAGTAGAGAGTGTTGGCTTACTGAGTTTGCTCTTGGATTTCTGAAGTGCAAAGAAAATAGATTTGATTGGCAAATGTGATGTAGGTAAAGTGATGAACAGTGTGTGCATGAATGCTGTCTCGAAAACAAATAGAAACATCTCAGGGCATGCTTTTGGGGTGTTTTCTTTTATAAATTGTGTGTGTGTGTGCGCGCGCACGTGTGTGTGTGTGTGTGTGTGTGTGTGTGTGTGTGTGTGATGTACATGGGGTGCAACTGTAGAAGCCAAAGGGTAGCCTTTGATATTGGTCTTTGCTTCTCACTGTGTCTAAGGTAGGGTTTATGGCTGTGCTGTGGACTCTAGGCTAGCTGGCCAGTGAACTTCCGGAGGGTCAGCTGCTCTACCCACTCTCCCCATTTCACTGTAGGAAGGCTACACACACTCCTTAGGGTGTCTGGGGATCCACACTCAGGCTCTCAGACTTACAGAGCAAGTGCTTTTACCCATTGAGCCATCACCCCAGCTCTGACTTGTTCCTTTCTTTAATGTAGGGTTATTGAGGTATAGTTTATATAGAGAGCAACATTCCACAGTTAAACGCGTGACCCTATTAATTCGGATGCATGCATAAAACTGTGTAACTAGCATTTCAATCAAGACAAAATTTTCTGTCAATCCTAAAAATTCCTTTCTTTTGTTCAAGTCTCTGCAAAGAGTTCCTGGCAACCACTGACCTACAGTTTTGGCATTTCCAGGGCGTAATATTGATTCTAGGGCATAATATGGAATATTATGTGATGAGGTTTCTTGAATCCAGTTGTTTCTTTTTAAATAAAAATAAAACCAGGTATAATGCACCTGGGATTTATGCATTGCACGGCTTTCATTCACAGTTTGTCCCTTTTAACTGCTAGTGTTCTGTTGTATGGCTGAACCATAGTATATAGTGTGGGGGGGTACAGGGGTGCATGCCACATTGTGTGGAGGATACAGGAGTGCATGTCACATGTGTGTGGGGGTACAGCAGCACGTGTCACATGCGTGTGGGGTATGTGGGATGTATGCTGCATGTGGGGGGGTGCAGGGGTACATGCCACATGTGTGTGGGGGGTGCAGGGGTGCATGCCATATTTTTGTGGGGGTCAGGAGTGCATGCCACATGTGTGTGGGGTATAAGAGTGCATTCCACATGTGGTTGAGGGGTGTGGGGGTGCATGCCACATGTATGTATGTGGGAGTGCAGGGATGCATGCCACCTGTGTGTAGGGGTACAGCAGTGCAAGCCATATGAGTGTTGTGGGTGCAGGGGTACATGCCACATCTGTGGAAGTGCCTTCAGAGGCCAGAGTGGCTGTCTGGATTTTCTGGAGCTGGGGTTACCAGTCATTATGAACTACCATGTGGATGTCGTGATGCTGAGAATCAAACTCACATCATCTGGAAGAACAACAAGCTCTCTTAACTGCTGAGCCATCTCTTCAGCCCCGGTATTTTTAAAAATGTTAACTATGTGCAACATTTTCTTGATCCATTCATTGGGTGAGGGACATCTAGGTTGTTTCCACATTCTGGCTATTACAAATAATGCTGCTATGAGCATAGTTGAGCAAATGTTCTTGTGGTATGAGTGATTTGGGATTCCCCACTGTATGCTGTGAATAACATTGGTTAATAAACTACTTTGAGTCTATAGCAGAGCAGGGCAGACAGAGATAGGCAGAGAAAACTAAACAGAATGCTGGGAGCAAGAAGGTGGAATCAGGGAGAAGCCATGTAGCCCCACTGAAGACAGACCCTGGATGGAACTTTACCTGGTAAGCCACAGCCACTTGGCAATACACAGATTAATGGAGATGAGTTAGTTTAGGATATAAGATCAAGGTAGAAATATGCTTAAGCTACTGGCCAAACAGTATTGCAAATAATATAGTTTCTGTGTGATTATTTTGGGGTTGAGCAGCTGGGAACTAACAAGTGACCTCCTACTACAGTTTGAGTGAGCATCCTTTGGGTATATGTCCAAGAATGGTATTGCTGGGTCTTGAGGTAGATTGATTCCCAATTTTCTGAGAAATCACCATAGTGATTTCCAAAGTGGCTGTACAAGGTTATACTCCCACTAGCTATGCAGAAGTGTTCCCTTTACACCATAACCTCTCCAGCATAAGCTATCATTCGTGTTTTTTATTTTGGCCATTCTTACAGGTGTAAGATGGTATCTCAGAGATGCTTAGATTTGCATTTCCCTGATGACTAAGGGATACTGAGCAATTTCTTAGTGTTTTTTCACCATTTGAGTTTCGTCTGTTGAAAATTCTGTTTGGATCTGTACTCTATTTTTTAAATTGGATTATTTGGTATTTTGGTGTGGTATATTTACACAATCGAGTATTATTACTGAGCAGCAAAACATCTTGAAATTTGCAGGCAAATGGATGGAACTTGAAAAGAACAACCTGAGTGAGGCAACCCAGGCCCAGAAAGACAAACAGACCATGTACTCACTCACAAGTGGATAGTAGATGCAAAGCAAAGGGTAAGCAGGCTACAGTCCACAATCCCAGAAAAGCTAGGTAAAAGGGAGACCCTAAGAGGGACACACATGGAAGACCCTAGGAAGGAAAATAGTTACGATGTCCTGAGTAAACTGGGAGAGGGGGTAGAAGGGAGGGGTTGGGGAATGGGAACATGAGGGATCAAGAAGATTGAGTGGGAGAGGGACAGAGGGGGAGAGCAATGAAAGAGATATCTTGATAGAGGGAGCCATGATGGGGTTAGGGAGAAACCTGGTGTTGAAAAATTCTCAGGAATACACAGAATGACCCCAGCTAAGACTCCTGGCAATAGTAGAGAGGGTGTCTGAAAGGGCCTTCCCCTATAATCAGATTAGTGACTGCCCAAATTGTCATCATAGAATCTGCGTCCAGAACTGATGGAAGCAGAGGCAGTGACCACAACCCAGCACTGGCCTGAGCTGGAGTTAAGCTGGAGAGGAGAAGAGGGGTCATATGAGCAAGGGGGGCTCAAGAGCATGATGGGGAAAACTAGAGATAGCTGACTTGAGTTAGTGGGAGCTCAGGAATTCTGGACCTGGGGAACTTGCATGGAACAGAACTAGGTACCCTGAATGTGGGTGACAGTTATGTGATTTGATCTGTTGTATTGAGGGGTGCCCTCACCAGGACCTATCCTTGGGTGTGCAAACTGGGTTTTTTGAGCCCATTCCCTATGGTGGGACACCTTGTTCAGCCTTGATACAGGAAAAGGGGCTTTGTTCATCCTGTCTCAAGTTGATATCCTAGACCTTGTTGACTTACCAAGGAAGGAAGGCCTTATCCCCTCTGAGGAGTAGATGGGGCTTGGGAAGAAAGGAGGTGAGGATGGGTGAAAGGAAGGGAGGGGGAACTGAGGTTGGTGTGCAAAATTAAAAGTAAATTTGAAAAATATTAGTTATGTGTACTTGTATGTCTCTCTGTGTGGTTATGTGTACATGTGTGTGCATGCCCAGAGGCTGAGAATCTCTCTGGAGTTGTGAGCCACCTATGTAGGTTCTGGGAACTAACTTCAGTTCTTCTGGAAGAAAAGCATGTTCTCTTAACTGTTAGCTCACACCACAGTTTTTGTTTGTTTTCTTGCTTGCTTGTTTTGGTTTTTTGAGACAGGGTTTCTATGTAGCTTTGGAGCCTGTCCTGGAACTCACTCTCTAGACCAGGCTGGCCTCAAACTCACAGAGATCCTCCTGCCTCTGCCGCGTGAGTGCTGGAATTAAAGGCATGCACCACCACAGCCCAGCTTACTACAGTGTTTTAAGTCATTGACCAGTTGAATAGATTGGTGGTCAGTTTTGATTTTATTGTTTTGAATGAAGCAGCAACTAATATTCTTGTACATGTTTTTGTGTGAAAATTAACATTAATCTCAATGTATATTCCCGAGAAGTAGGATTTCTAGGGCAATTGAATGAGCATGTACTTTATAAGAAAGTGACAAAGCAAGGAATTGTTTTCCAAAGTTGCTGGATCATTTTGTTCTCTCTCTCTCTCTCTCTCTCTCTCTCTCTCTCTCTCTCTCTCTCTCTCTCTCCTCTCTCTCTCTCTGTGTGTGTGTGTGTGTNCTCCTTGAGTCAGCCACTAGAATAGGCATCTCCTTGTGATTTCTATTTGCATTTCTCTGCTGACTGTGGATGCTTAATATCTTTTACTATATTCATTTTTCATTTTTTTAATTTCTTTGATAAAATATCTGTTTAAATATTTGTTCATTTCTTAAAGATTTGTTCTTCCATTATTTTTAAGTGGTTTATTTTTGTTTTATGTGCATTAATGTCTGCATATATGTCTGTGAAGGGTGTTGCCTCCTCTGGAAATGTGGCTATTGACAGTTGTGAGCTGCCATGTGGGTGCTAGGAATTGACTCAAGTCCTCTGGAAGATCAGCCTTGTCTCTTAACCACTGAGCCATCACTCCAGTCCCTCTTTTATTATTTTTAATTATGTGTATATGTGTGGTCTTTGTGTGCATTTGTGCAAGTGAGTGCAGGGGCCCAAACAGTCGAATCCCTCTAAGCTGGAGCTACAGGTATTTGTGAGCCATCCAACAGACTCTGCATGAGCAGAGACTCTCACTCTCTGAGCCGACTCTCCACTGCTCAGGTCTTAATGGTTGTACTGTGAGATTTCATTATATATTTTGAATATGATTTCTTTATCAGATCCTTTTTGGCAGATGTTTTTCCCACTCTGTGAGTTCCCTCATTATTCTCTTAACTACGTCTTTGAAAGAGCATAGTTTAAATTGTAATGAGCTTCAGTCTGCAAAAGGTTTGCAGTTGTAGCCTGTAGCTTCAGCTTTGTGATCCTTGCAAGTTAAACTATTTTGTTGTTGTTTTATTTTTTTGCTTCTTGAGACAAGGTCTCACCATGTAGCTCTAGTTGTCCTGAAATTGCTCTGTAGACCAGGCTGGCCTTAAACTCACAGAGATCCCCCTACCTCTGCCTCAGGAGTGCTGGGATTAAAGGTGTACACCATCATGCCTGGCTCAAGTTAAATTTGTGTATGGTACATTGGTTAAGCCTTGCTTTATCTTTTAGCATGTGACTATTTAATTGTTCCAGAAATCCCACTCATTTCCCAGTCCTTCCATGTCTACCCTTGTAGCCTCCCTCCAACAGAAGAAATGTTCTTTAAAAAAGTAAAAATAATTCAAAATTTTCCAGGTCACCATCACATATTCATTTTGTAGAATGGCTTACGGAGCTGTCATATGTCATTGTATACCCCTTTGCTCAAACAGCTTTCTGTGCAAAAGCTCAGCATGATGAGTTGCTGGTCTGATACAAGGCTCCACCATCAACACTGGACTCTCATTGAAATGTCTCTCAAGTATCCTGCTGTTGCCACAAGTCAGGGAGATCCTGCAGCTGTGGTTTTGCGGGACTGGTCCTTCCTTTCCTGTGCTCCAGCAGATAGTAGATGGGGTGGATGCTGGGGTGGGCCAACTCAGAGTCCTGGATGTGGGCTTGGGCCTCTACCAGAACTGACCCACTCAGGTGAGGGGTGGGGTCATCTCTCCCAGGTGCAGGCAGTTCTCCCAGGGAGAACACCAATGCCCCGAACCAGTTCTAGAAGAGGTGGGGGGGGGGGTCAAGTTCTTCTGAGGTGCCTGGTAAGGGGCAGGACCAGCTCTCTGATCGCTCAGCCACCAGGATTAGCTCTCCCATGGTCCCTGGTGGTAACATGGGTGACAAACATCAACACAGACTTTGGCTGTGGTAGGACCATGGACCCAGACATGGCTCTTGGCAGCTTGAGCCTGGATGTCATGTTAGCCTGGAATGTCAATGCAGGCCATCCAAATAAGTATGGCCCAAACAACAGCATGGCCCTGGAATACCAACATGGCCCCAGGTCTAGCACTGCTAGTTAAACATAAAGCCATTTACAGCTTCTAGTTCTTAGTAAATTGATTAGTAAAACGATTTCTGCTGGAGTTGGTGGCGAGGAGTCTGCAGTTGACTGCAGAAAGATTTTACTTCACCAAAGTCATCTAGTATGCAGCGGGCAGCAACATTTCTCATTGCTAAATGGAGACCAGTGAAGGAAAAAGGGGAGTCCTATAGAAGGATCAGGGGTTTAGGGTTTGGATCATTAAGGATAGTGCCTGGGTGGGGAGACAAGCTGGAGTCTTTAGAAGTCAGCGAGAGATTCAGGGTTGCTGTCAGGACTGAGTGTAAACTACTCTGGCATCCTTGGGATATATCGTCTTCAAGCTTACTCTAGAGGCCCAGAGTAAACCTTTGCAGCTCCTTCTGGGAAGATGCAGGGAAAGTCCTCCATGTAACCACCTAGGAGGGCACTTCAGTGAGTCTGAGACACATGCATTCTTTCTGTCTCATTCAGTAGAAGGCAGCACCTCTGCTTTGTTTTTGTCCTATCCTGATGCTCCCGTTTCATAGAGCCAGCAACTGTTACACAGTCCTCCCAGCTGGCTCACCTCGTCCCCAGTCATCTTTAACTAAGCTAATATCTGCACAGCTGCCACAATGATCTTTCCAGAACTTGGTCTTGATAATGTCAAGTTTCAACTCCACAGTGGTTCCGAGTTGTCTTCCAGATAAAGATCAGAGTGCTTAGCTTGATACCCTGTTTCTTTTTTGGTTTGAGTCTCATGTCCCATTGTCTTTTGTACTTTAGTTATTAAGAGTCCTTCCTGTGTGGTTGGAGAGATGGCTCAGCCATTAAGAGCACTCCATGCTTAATGTGGGAGGTTCTTCTGTTTATGCGTTTGTTTTATTGGTTAACGAATAAATCTGTTTTGGCCAGTGGCTTAGTAGAATAGAGCTAGGTGGGAAAACTAAACAGAATACTGGGAGAAAGAAGGCAGAGTCAAGAGAAGCCATGGTGTCACCAGAGGGGAAAGATGTGAGCTGCCAGCTGGAACCTTGATGATCGGCCATGAGCCTCATGGTAAAATATAAAATAATAAAAATGGGTTAACCAAAGATATAAGAGCTAGCTAGCAACACGCTTAAGTGATTAGCCAAGCAGTGATTCAAAAAATATAGTTTCTGTATAATTATTTCAGGTCTAAGTGGCCAGGAATGAACAAACAGTTTCTCCCAACAAATTGACACACCAAGGTGGGTAACTACATCCACATAAAAACCTGAGAGAGCTGGAAAAGAAATTCTAGACACAAAAAAGTTCAATGAAGCTCAGTTTTCTATAAGCAAGCAGAGGCATGATTCCTTTAAGAGAGGTCTTCCTGATTCAGAGGTAACAAAAAAAAGCATGGTTTTGAAACAGTGGCTTCCTGGGCCATGCTGCTAGCAGAAGCTCTGACTCTTTCGAGAGGTCCGCTATAAAGCATTTAAATGGGGTTTGTGAGCAGGGTGCTACTACTTGCTTAATGGCAACACAGACCTGCTGCAACCTGACCCTGGACCTGGGGCAGCGAGAATGGCTCTCAGAGGCAGTGAGCAGACCTAAACCATGTTGGACTGGGTGGTGCTAAAAGGCAAAGCAGTCTTAGTTCTAGTGAGGCTGCTTAGCATCTTAAGAAGTGCTCACAGACAGAAAAGGATTTCAGATACCCGATAGGACATATTCAGATATAAAAGACCTCTAAATGAGACACAGCGTGTTTTAAAATGTATATAAACTTGGGAGAGAGAAGAAAAAGAGTATATAGAGTTATAAAAAGAAGTAAATCATTTTTTAAAAAGTGTTTAAAGAGACAGAATACAGTCAGTCATAGATTAAAAGGAGTAAAGAAAAACAAGACACATAAATATGGAATATACACAGAGAGTCTGGATTATGTATATTATTGTGTTTTCTTTAATATTTTTGACTGTGAAGGAGCTAAGTACACAGAGAGATTTTATTGTATGGTCTGCTAAGCTAAACCAACATATATATTTTAAAGGCATCATGACTTCAAAATTTGGATCTAAAGATCTGTTGCTTTTGAAAAGAGGTTCTTCTTTTGTTTCCACAGAGGATGAGAACCTGTGGAATACTTCCAGACTAATGTAGTTTGATGGACCAAGGCTCCCCAAAAGGTTACTGTGAATACTCCCCAAAATTACTTTGTCCAACAAAAATCAGGAAGCAGTTTGGAGAGAACTATGCACAAATTTGTAAATATTGATTATAAATGTTTACATTTAAAGGGGGATATGCTATAGATATGAATAATTTGCATTAGTATGGATTTTGCTCTACTGATACAAATTTAAGGTCAATTTTGTTATATGTATATTTCTGCTCTTGACTAAGGTATTGTGTTTGTGCAGCTCATTTAAAAATGTAATGTAAAATTAAGAAATACAGGTTAATAGATAATCATATATAATAGTCAAGCTTATAGTCATGTTAGTTAGGTTTTCTAGATATATAGTTATATATTTCAGTTAGATAATCTTCAATCTTTTCAGAGACCTATGGAATATAGCATTAAAAATGTTTTAAGAACTTAGGACTTTTCATGACAATGAGAAACATGGGCTCCTGGCAGCACCAATTACTTAAGAGAATGATGGGCATCTAAGAGGCTACTCATGGAGTGTGTTAGCCATTTAGGCAAGAAATTGCTCTTGCCTGGACTGCTTGATGTTACGCTGTATGAACTAGAGTGCAGGACCCACAGAAAAATGACTGCTGAACTTGCCTAAAGGTGACACCATCCTTCGGGGTTTCTGCTTCATGAAAGAGACTGCCAGACATTTTGCAGGACACAGAAGAAAGCAACTGATTAACTTTGCTGGTATAAGGCATAAGAGATTTTCAAATTTCCTGCTTCATGGAAAAGTCTGCTGAATACTATAGGCCTGCAGACTGAAGATGGGTGTCCCAATTTTACAGAAGAACTTTGGGTGTCCAGACAGTGAACTGTCTCTATCAATTCTAGTGTTTTAGAAGTTGCTTATAATGCACTTCCTGTTTACTTAGGTAACAGTATATCCTTCTGGAGTCTTTGATGAAGTTGAAGAATAGACAATTATAATTATAGTTTTTCTTAGTTATGGCAAGATAAGTTATAAGTTAACTTAGTTATAAGTTAAGATAAAGTAGATATAAATATTGTAACTGTAATTCTTGCTTGTTATCTGTCTTGTTATATGTTATTTTACTTTGTTAAAGTTAAAACCTTCCTTTCTATTTAAACAAAAAAGGGGAAATGATGTGGGAGGTTTTTCCATCTATGTTTGCTTTTATTGTTTAATAAATAGAGAAGCCACTACTTAAGAAGCTATGACAAGACAGTGTCCTGCCAAGGGTTCCGAATGGAATGGGTTATAGATTTTAATAAATGTGCCCTGGAGGCAAAGAAGCAGAATAAAAATACTTTTATGGATCATTAAAAGCAGCATTCTGGTGTAAAGGAACTTTCAGATTATATAAGTTTGACTGTCTGTCACTGGTTTTTAATCACAAACAAATTACCCACCAATAAAAAGCAGGCCAGTTCCAATATTTTCATTGACTTCAAAGAAAACTACCTTTTCAATGAACTGGTTCCAAAGGAGCAGACTTCTTTTTGATAGCACATTGATACCTGATTGCTACATGATCAAATTTATATTTCTGAAAAAAGTTATTCTGTTTTTATTGCTACAAGAAATCCCCTTTTCTCTTAACAACAATCACACAGAGCTGTTTGGAATTAAGAAATAAACCTTTTCTCAAAGTGGAGTACCTGCACAGAGTGGAACGAATTAACCCTGTAGACTTTCAACTTCGGTCCAGAGAATTTATGAGCAGAGAGGAGAAACAAGTGATATACAGGGAAATTGGTTGATAATAATCTATGGATGCAAATGAACACAATTTTATAGTTTTATTTAGCAGGGAAAAGTTGCAAATGAGATTAATTAGGGTGTTCATATAATCAATAAAATATGAAAACTAACTAACTAACTAACTAAATAAATAAATAAGCTACTTTCAGCCAATGGCTAAGCAGGATATACCCAGACTGGAAGAGATATGAAAAGAGAGAAAGTGAGCCTAGGCAGTTTGGATGCTCACTTTACTAGACCTGGATGGAGGTGGGTGGTCCTTGGACTTCCCACAGGGGAGGGAACCNCAGAAATCTTTAATAAATAAATAAATAAATAAATAAATAAATAAATTAACAAAAAAGAAAAGAGAGAAAGTGGGCTGAGTCAAGAAGCCATGTTGCCCCACCAGAAACAGATGCTGGAACCTGCTGAAACTTTGCCAGTAGACTATGACCTTATGGTATTGCACAGATTAATAGAAATAGGTTTATTTAAGATATAAGAGTAAGCCAGAAATATACTTAAGCTATTGGCCAAACAGTATTGCAAATAATATAGCTTCTGTGTGTTTATTGTGGGACTGGGCAGGATGGAACCCTCCACCACCTAACAAATGCTCTTGCAGAGGACTTGGGTTTGGTCCCCAGTACTCACATGGCTGCTCCCAACCTTCCAAATTCCAGTTCCAGGGGATCTGATGCCCTCTTCTGACATCTGCATGAACCAGGCATGTACATGATATGAACAAGACACTTAATGCACATAATAAAACAAAGCAAACAACAATGAGCTCCTCTGAACGTGTCTGGCTTTTCTCCTGCAGGGTAACAGTCACACTTTTACCCTGTGCACATACCTAAAGCTGTTTTTAGACAATAGTGCATTTGTGGCAGGCAATGGTTGTCACCTGTCACATTTCACAGACGTGGTTCCAAATCATTGCAGCTACTCACTTGATGAATGTTTGTTAAATGCCTACTGGTGTGTGTCAGGTTCTTCACATGGATCAAAATATTTTGTCAGGGCTGTGGATGCAGCTGAGCTGCATTGTATACATAGGTAATGCATGCATGTAATCCCAGCTCCCAGGACTGAAGGCAGGACAATCAGAAGTTCAAGATTATTTGGTGCTTCACAGTAACTTAGAGGCTAGCTTGGGCTACATAAGACCCTGTTCTTCCCCCCAGAAGTTGTGTTAAGTTGAGCATGGTGGTGCTTGTCTGTAGTCCAGTTATTAGGAAGGTTGAGGCAGGGGATTGTCTGGAAACAAAACTTTAAGATCCTACAAAAAAAAAAAAAACATCCTGCCACCATTTTAGAATCTGTTCATTTATTATTATTTCTGTTGTTATTATTGTTGCTATTACTAAGTGCTGTCCTGGGGATCAAACCCAGAGCTCCATGAGTGCTGAGAGACTTCATTCTATTGCTACATACTTCGCCCCTTGTTACTTTATTTCATTTTAAAACAAAGTCAAAGTTTAATAATCTTAATATAGTTTTTAGTTGTTTTTTGTTATTTTTGGGTTTTGTTTGTTTGGTTTTGTTGTTGTTGTTTGTTTCTTAAGACAAGGTATCTTTACATAGCTCTGACTATCCTGGAAGTTGCTCTGTAGACCAGGCTGGCCTCAAACTCAGAGATCTGTCTGCCTCTGCTTCCTGGGTGCTGGGACTAAAGGTGTGCGCCACTACTGTATGGCTCTTTCTAAGATGAAGAGAAAAAAAGGTACTTGGGGAGCAAGCCAGGTAGCTGAGAAGGTGGATGAGCTCAGTGGAGTCTCTCTCTGGAACTTTAGATTGCAGACTAATGGTGCGGTCTGCGGGAGTGACTGCGGACTCTGAGTCACTTTGCTAAGGAAAAGCCTGTGAATGGAAGTAGGAGCTCCTGTACAGCTGGGCTCCACACTCAGTTGGCCACCCAGCTTCTGGTGAAACATGAAGTTTGGGGGATCTACCACACTGCTAGAAGCAAAACAAAAGAGGCAGATGATGATACAAAATCTGCCCCAGGACTGGAGAGATGGCTTAGTTGTTAAGAGCACAGACTGCTCTTCCATGGGACCTAGATTCAATTCCCAGCACCTATGTGGCAGTTCATAACTGTCTGTAACTCCAGTTCCAGGGGACCTGAGAAAACACCAATGCACATAAAATTAAAATAAATAAATAAATAAATTAAAAAACACAATTTAAGCCAGGTGGTGCACACCTTTAATCCCAGCACTTGGGAGGCAGAGGAAGGCGGATCTCTGTGAGTTCCAAGCCTACCTGGTCTAAAGATCTAGTTCCAGGACAGGTAGAACTACTACACAGGAAAACCCTGCCTTGAAAAACAAACAAGCAAAAAAGGAAAAGAGAGAGAG
Source organism: Alexandromys fortis (assembly GCF_014885135.2). Taxonomy (NCBI): domain Eukaryota; kingdom Metazoa; phylum Chordata; class Mammalia; order Rodentia; family Cricetidae; genus Alexandromys; species Alexandromys fortis. Next base: position 1,362,031 of record NW_026067944.1, read on the forward strand.
AGAGAGAGAGAGAGAGAGAGAGAGAGAGAGAGAGAGAGAGAGAGAACACTGGCTGCTCTTTCAAACCTGGGTTTGATTTCTAACACCTGCAAGGTGACTTACAACCAACTGTAACTCCAGTTTCAAGAGATCCAGCTCCCTCTTCTGGCCTCTGTGGGAACCAGGCACTCTTGTGGTACACAGACATACACACTGACAAAACACCCACACACACTGAGGTACACACCTCTAAAACCCAGAACTTCTGAAGCCGAGGCAGGGGTACTGGGAGTTCAAGGTCATCCTTGGCTATAGAGCAAACTGGAGGCAAGTCTGGAATATGTGAAACCTTGTTTTAAACAACAGTATACCCAAACAAACAACAGTAATATCAACCAAAACAAAACAGGGCCTCAAAATTGCCTGCAACTCTAGCCTTGGGCGGATTTGACACCTCTGCTCTCTTGGGACACCTGTGCTCCTGTGCTCACACCCCTCACTCATAGATGCATTTTAAAAACAACAAATCCTTAAAACAGAATAAGGTGAGAATGACAGGACACATCCAGTGTTGTCATCTGACCTCCATACAAATGCATGTGCATCCACGTGTTTACATGCACACACACAGCATTTACATCTTTATATACACAGCACCTATATTTGCACACACACACACACACACACACGGACACACCACACACACACATTGATCAGAGTTCTCTGTGCCATCTTGCATCCTTAGGAAATCTTGTCTGAAGAACCATATCAGCACACAGCATGCAGATGAGCCAGCCACTTGCCTTGCTCCCTTGCACCTTGTGTTTAAAATGCTGGGGACATTCTGTATGGGAAATTACAGATGTGAGCTATGGGTTTTTTTTTTCTTGCTAGGATAGGTGCTCTCTACCCTGGCACAGTGCTTGGCTCAGAATATATTTTGATCAATATGTAATCTCTGAGGGCAGCAAGGAGAGAGTCATATTTTCTTATTCTATCCTAAAAGAAATTCTCCCATGCGGCTAGGACTCTTTCCCATATGTGGCCTTTGTCCTTTTCTTCCTTTCCCACAGTGGGCTGAAATCATCTTGTGTCCCTTTCACTTAATCTACAACCTGTGGTCCATTAAAAGACCCGCTCCACTCAGTGACGTCTCCCCACTCGCGTACCGATGTGCCTGACGCTGATGGGAACACCACCATTCTATTGCTGGGCAGATGCCATTGATCTTATGCAAAAGCCTCGGAAAAATCCAGAGCCATGTGATCTGTTGACTAAGGACACAAAATAAAGCAATTATTTTCCTTCTTCTTCCCTCCTTCTCTTCTGATTTTCTCTTATTTGATTCTACTCTTTGCCTGAAGAAATTTCTGAGGGCAGGAATAGTGGTTTGGTGTGTTTGCAAATGAACCCCAATTTCCTGCTCCTGCTGGGGGGCCACTCAGGGCTGTGCTGTGGGGACCGACACCCATTGACCATGCTCTGATTGACTTCATGAGCTGGTCATTTGATCTTTGACAAGCATTAGCTGTCTACAGAGGAAGCTGAATTTCATTCTTTCTTCTCTGCTCCAATTGCACCAAAATCCAGTAAGCACCACCCTGTGCTGAAAGAGGCCTGTGACAAACAGAGCTACCTGAGAACAGGTTCCACTGCCTTCAGCTCACCTTGAGCAGTAGCCAGACTCAGAAGTTTGGGAACATGCACACAGAAAGTCCGCTTACCTGGTGGTGTTTGCTCAGCCCCGGCTTTCCTGAAATGTGGGTCTATTGGTGAGAACTGGGCCTTACAAAGTCAACAAAGGGCTCTGGCTCCTTTTCCAGGACATTGGGCTGCCAGTAGTGAATCTAACGCAAATCCAGAACTCTCTGTTAGGTTAGCAGCTTCCAGACTGGGATTCCCTACGTGGTCTCTCCAGCCTTGGTCAGAAGTGGTATGCACCGAAGTATCTCCCTAGAAGGAAGAGTATTAGGATCCATCCCACTAAAGACACTCTAGTCTGTCCCTGCTTCTTAGTTGACTGTAACTTCTGAGCTTGAACTTAAAAGTCTTATTGCGTGGACATGTAGACTCAGGGCTACCAGGGATACTGAGACAAAGTAAGGGACCAGTGGGAATGAATTATTATAGCAAATGTTAAACCATTTAGGTTTAAAGGCTTAGTCAATTATTACATGTTTACATATTTTATTATTTATTTGGCAAAAATTCCAACACACACATATACACACACACACCGTGTGTGTATGATTCATTCCTAAGCTTTGATACCTTCAGCATCTGTGTGACTGTCTGGATTCTGGTCTGGGCTTAGAGCATGACATGGCAGTCATTCATGGGGACCCAAGCCTTGAGGACCTTAGCCTAGCAAGAGGGTCTGGTAGAGGCAGAAAATTCAGGAGCTTCAGGGAGGCGGTAGGTAGCCCAGCAAGGTAATTCTCCCAGCCTCAGATGACAAAGGTTGCCTTTACACCTGGCCAGGAGGTTTAATCATCTACCATTTCCAAACACAGCAGGCTAACAACAGGCTGGGTGAAAATCATAAAAAAAAAAAAAAAAAGTCCCCAAAGGCCAGCAGAGCCAGAGGAGGGAAGAAGAGGAGAGCAGGGCTGTGGCTTTGTCTTCAGACGGCCTGAAGTGAGAAATGGTGCCTTGGTAGAAGGGCTCCACGTGAGGGACCTGGAGGAAGGGAGGTCTTGAAGGGTCGTGGTTGAAAGGCTTTGGTGAGAGACTGAGCCAATGTTCTGCAGGTAGGCTGGCTATGAGGACCTTCCAGAGAAAATGGCCGTCTTTGGATTCAGCTGCCGTCCTCAACACACTTGAGAAGAAAGGCAGCTCCTACATGTTCTCATCGGGGTTCACAGTTAAACCTGTACTATGTCACTGGTTCTTACATTTCCTTGTGAAAGGAGCCCACCCACGCTTTTTGTCACCCAGTCAGCTAGTGTCACAGAGGAATTACATCCCATTCCTCTTCTACTAAGGTCAACTGTCGATCCAAATCTCAGCTCCACCACTTCCTGGGGTTTTGAGACAAACAACCTTAGTTCTCTGTGCTCTGTGCCGTGTTTTCCCCATCTACAAAGGATGGACAGTATTTGCCTCACGGGAGTAACTTCGGATGCATGTTAGTGTTATCAGAACGCAAAGGATGTGAGACAAGAGTTTGGAAAGTTCGTGAGCAGAGTGGCTGTGTTAGTTTTCATATATTGACTTGATCAAATTACAATAGCCATGAAACTCCATCAAGGAATAGGATCTTCATAATAAAGTTTTTATTGCAAGAGTCCCAGTCCTCTAGGTAACCAGCAGTCAATATTGTAGACGTCTGCATTGTATAAGACACTGCAGCCAGGCCGGGCGGTGGTGGCATGTGCCTTTAATCCCAGCGAGTTCGAGGCCAGCCTGGTCTACAAAGCAAGTTCCACAACACACGGTTACACAGAAAAACCCTACAAAAGCAAGCAAACAAACAAACAAACAGAAAAAAACAGACCTGCTGGGGTTGCAGCGAAACTGTATCCAGGCCCTCCAGGCCCACTCCCTCCAGAAATGTGTATCTTGATAGAAGCACAAAGCATACATGCAAACAGATAACCAATAATTCAAGATAAAGTCTGTCAAATGCCCCAAGAGCCCCACTACACTTCAAGTGTACCTGTGTTCTCTCCTCTGCTCACTCCTGGAAGGCAGAAGCCATTTGGCTTGCCCTGAGCACACGGCCCCTGTTGTTTGCATTGTCACCGAGACTTCTGATGGCCTGGCAGTGTCTTTGCCGTCCCAGAAGAACAGTTTTTTGAAGGACAACCATGGATGCTGTAATATCAATATTCCTATTGGCCAGGCTTCATGATAAAAAAAAATGGGAACGTGGGCAGCTGTACCTGCTCCTTTCCTCTGGGCTCTGTGGAGCTGCGAGGAAAGGCTAAAGCCCACTACTACGGAGGCAGTGCACTGAAGATTTCTGAAAGTTCTCAACCAGCCTGAGCTACACAGTAAGACCTTACCTAAACAAAAACAAAAATCAGAAAAAAAAATGCTTGTAAGATGTGGTGATACAGGTCTGTAATCTCAGCACTGAAGTGGTGGTGACAGGAGGATCAGGAGTTCAAGGTCAGCCTCACCTGTGTGGGAAATTGGAGTTCCTGGAACTACAGGGTGCTTTACCACATTCAGTTTATTTCTTTGGGTGGTGAGGGAGCAGTTTAGGCAAATACTACTCAATGGGCTACACCTCCAATCCTTGCCTAGGCTCTTTCTACAGGCAGCTGTGTATGCCCTGACCTTACATCCATACCCTGTGACTCCTCCTCAAGCATTTTTGGATGTGATTTGAGCATGGTTTTTGCATTTTGGTGAAACTAGAAAATTCAGTACTCACAAAAATGTAGGGAAATTTTTAGTGGAATTTCAAGGAAAAAAATACATGCGTTTAGTCAGAACAGCAGCTCAGAAGGCCTGTGGGAAAGCCTTACGAACTGCGAGTCTGATTATATGGGCATCAGACAATAGGAAATGTCAGGGCTAGGGAGATAGTCAGCCTAAAGTGCTTGCCACAGCAGTGTGGCGACTGAGTTTGAGCCTCAGCACCCATGTAAAATGCTGAGCATGAGCATTGTTTGTAATAGCCAGAACCTGGAAACAACCTAGATGCCCTTCAATTGAAGAATGGATGAAGAAAGTATGGAATATATACATATTAGAGTACTACTCAGCAGTAAAAAACAAGGACTTCTTGAAGTTTGCAGGCAATGGATGGAAATAGAAAACACTATCCTGAGTGAGGTAAGCCAGACCCAAAAAGAGGAACATGGGATGTACTCACTCATATTTGGTTTCTAGCCATAAATAAAGGACATTGAGCCTATAATTCGGGTTCTTAGAGAAGCTAAATAAGAAGGAGAACCCAAAGAAAAACATATAGGCATCCTCCTGAATATTAACCTTCATCAGGCGATGAAAGGAGACAGAGACAGAGACCCACATTGGAGCACCGGACTGAAATCTCAAGGTCCAAATCAGGAGCAGAAGGAGAGAGAGCACGAGCAAGGAACTCAGGACCGCGAGGGGTGCACCCACACACTGAGACAATGGGGATGTTCTATCGGGAACTCACCAAGGCCAGCTGGCCTGGGTCTGAAAAAGCCTGGGTTAAAACCGGTCTCACTGAACATAGTGGACAATGAGGACTACTGAGAACTCAAGAAAAATGGCAATGGGTTTTTGATCCTACTGCACCTATTGCTTTTGTGGGAGCCTAGGCAGTTTGGATGCTCACCTTGGATGAGGTGGGTGGTCCTTGGACTTCCCACAGGGCAGAGAACCCTGATTGCTCTTTGGGCTGACGAGGGAGGGGGACTTGATTGGGGGAGGGGGAGGGAAAGGGGAGGCGGCGGTGGGGAAGAGACAGAAATCTTTAATAAATTAAAAAAAAATGCTGAGCATGGTAGATTACTGTAATCTCAGCTCACAAAAGGCAGAGTCTTTGATTTTCTGACCAACACGCCTAGGGTAACTGGGAAGACCTCAGTGATAGAGCCTGCTTCTAAAACCAAGCGATGACTTCTGGGTAGGCCTCAGAATGCCAGAGTGATGTGACTGCCAGCAGCTTCGAGTCTTTGAAATTCCCTGAGGTTAACCTGCCTTGGTGCTCCTGGGATGTGGGTTACAAGTGTCACTCTTGAAGTAATGCACACCTTTTTCTGTCAGAGATCACCCTCTGTTCAGCTCCAGATTTCCCAGATGCCCTCATACATGTTGAAGATCAATGTAGGTTTGGAGGCATGTGCATTTATTTAAACTGGCTTGAATACAATTCAGGATTCAGGGAACACAAAAATATTACACTTACAACTGAAGCAACCGTGAATATTTATCAATTTCACTTTCAATATAAATTCTAGGGCCAGGTCCAGCCTGGTGGCACATGTTTTTAATCCTAGCACTGCAGAGGCGGAGGTAAGAGGATCTATATGAGTCCAAGGCCAACTTGGTCTACATAGTGAGCTCTAGGACACCCATGATTACATAGAAAAACCCTATCTCCAAACAAAAACAATTTGCAGTACCAGCAGGATGGCTCAGCAGGTAAAAGCTCCCGATACCAAGCTTGATGTCCTGAGTTCAATCCCCAGTGGTGGGAGGTGAGAACCAACTCTTATAGGTTGTCCTCTGACCTCCACGGTCGCTTGCAACAGGTGCACACATACACACACACAATAAAATAAATAACTGTAATAAAAACATTCAATTCTATAAGTATTTAATAGGAAAGGGAACAACACAAACCAAATTTATTTTCTCAGCCCCTCCAGACTCTTTGGAAACTTCTCTTAACATAGGCAAAAATGTACATCAGACTGAGCTACAAAAACTGGTAGATTTGGTCAAAGAAAGTGCCTTGAAGGAGCAGGGAGAGTGAGTCCGTACCACCGAGCAGTCTGCCCTGGGCTGGCAGCCTCTGCTGTCTGTTGCTTTCCAGGAGGGAAAGGAAGGGGCTTTGGGACAAGCCTGTGGTTGGCTAATCAGGAGGCTGAGACAGGATTGGTTGAAAACCCAAAGCTAGCTTGAATAAAATGCTGACTCAAAAATAAAAAGTTAAAAAGAGGCCAGCTTGGGCTACTTCCACCCAGTTTCAACAAACAAACAAACAGCACTTAAAAGAAGGTTTGGAAGGGTGGACAGATAGCTCAGCAGTTAGCATCCTGGTTGCTCTTCCAGTGGACCCTGGGTTGATTCATAGACAAAAATAGACAGAGTGGGCACGGTGGTACCATCTGTCCCAGCTCTCAGAAGGCGGCAGCAGGAGGATCAGAAAGTCAAAGCTGTCCTTGGCTACATCTACAGAGATAGTGTCTCAAGATAAATACATAAGTAAAAGAAATAATAAATGGTAGGTAGGTAGGTAGATAGACAGACAGACAGACAGGTGGGTTGGGGTTACAGTTCAGTCACAGAGGCTTGCCTAGCATGTGGGAGCCCTAGGGTTCATCCTGTGACTGGATGGGTAGGATAACACAGAATTCTTGGACCCTCAATGTGAGAAGAACAATCAGGACTCAGGGTTCACAGGTGCTGCTTTGCACTAGGAATTAGTTTTGTGGGGCTCGAGAGATGGCTCAGCAGTTAAGAGAACTGGCTGCTCTTCTAGAGGACGTGTGTTCAATTCCCAGCACCCACATGGCAACTCACGCCTATCTGTAACTCTACCTCCAGGGCTTCTCACACCATGACACAGATACACATGCAGGCAAAACACCAAGGCACACAAAATAAAAATAAATTAAATATTTTAAGAAAGAACTGGTTTTGTCTGCAGAATTGTCTATGAGCTACCAGTTGACTTATGTCACATACCTGGCTTATGTCACATATCACAGACTCCTGTCTCTTTCTGCACCTGACAGCTCAGCTGGCATTGTGTTCAAACTGACAAGGATGGGAGGATGGAGGAGATGGTTCAGCAGATAGAGACTCGGGCTGCTACAGCAGATGGCCTCAGTTCAGTCCTGCAATTGTCCTCTGACCTCCACATGCATGCTCTAGTGCTCACAGGTAAATGTGTACACGCATACACAACAAATAAATACATGTAAAGATTAAAATGGAAATGTTGGAATATCTGAATGGTTAAAAACCTGGAGCATAACCAACTGAGAGTCAAAAGTCCCTGCTTGGGAAACTTTTCTTGTTAATATTTTGAGACAGGTTCTTATGTACCCCAGGCTGAGCTAGAACTTTATACATAGCTGGGGATGATCTTGAACTCCTTATCTCTGCCTCCACCTCCTGAGTACTGGGATTAAAGTCATGTACTATGCCTTGCTGGATATGGACAGCAAGGCTTTTACACGTGCCAGGTAAGAGTCTATCAGCTGAGCTACATTCTTCTCACAGAAAACATGACCCAACCATATGTTTATATGTTTATATGTGTTGGGAGGAAAAGAAGAGGACTTGCCCCGCACCCCAACAGGAGGTGGGAAAATGGACTTCTGGGGGCCATCACCATTCTGGACATGGTGCTGGGCTCCTCAACAGCTGTCTCTCTTCATCACTGCAGACTTCATGGAGAGGAATCAGGATACTCAAATCACAAGAAAAGAGGGCCTCAGAAGGACGTACGGAAGTTACAGGCTGTGGGGAGATGTTGTCTGGACATTCGGAGTTCAGAGCCTAGGAGAACAAAGGAGGTCTTGCCCATGAAGCGTTGTGTCTTCTGGGTCTAGGGAAGAAGATTTTGATATGCACAGTGCACAGGAGAGATGGCGGCTGGGTTTGTGGGAGCCTCTGGAGCAGGCTCAGCAGCACAGATGCACACAGGCAGTGACTGGCAGTGGCTGTGGCAGTTCAGGGACAGGTGATTAAAGGGCCCTCAGCATCAGGCAATGGAGGGGAGACAGAATAAGAAGACTGCATCTTGAATGCTTGATGTGTCTGGATCTTTAGTGAACTCAAACATTAGCTAAGTCTATCTTAGCTTTTCGGTTTTTTCAAACTATAGCTATGTTAAAATTATATAATATCTTTAATAAAGCCCACTGGAAAAATCTCACAAAACGTTTGCTCCACAGAGCATGGGTAAGTTTAGGATGGTGACAAAAACCAAACCAATCAGCATTGGCGGCAAACATCTGCTGTCCTCCTCCTGCCCTCCAACCCTCCAGGGCTGGTGACCTCAGGCACCAGGTTGCTGCTCTCCCCAATACTAGGAGGGTGCAGTTTCCAGGGCGTGACCTTTGACACAGTTCCTCATTATTTTTATTTTTGTTTTGAAGCACGGTCTTACTGTGTAGCCCAGGCTGGCCTCGAACTCATGCTCTTCCTGGGATTAGAGGCACAGACCACCACACTGCCAGGCTCTACTCTAGTGTTTCTTTTCGTGCTTGCAGGGATGGAAGCCATTGCATTCCTGTGATCAGCTGAACACAGTGCCGCTCAAGTGTGTGTTTGCTGAAGGCTACTGGGAACAGGGGCATGGGGGGCGGGGGGGCACCTGGGTCACGCCTCTGGAACCAGGGTCTCACCACAAAGCAAGGGTCGCATACAGTCCTCAGAGGAGGAAGGCAGTGTGTCTGAGGAAATAAACACATCGAGACTGGTGCTTAGGTTTCGTTGATAAGTTTAAAAACTGCATGCAGCTGGGCAGTGGTGGTGCACACCTTTAATCCCAGCATGGGAAGTAGGGGAAGGCGGATCTCTGCGAGTTTAAGGCCTGGTCTACAGAGCGAGTTCCAGGACAGTCAGAGCTACACAGAAAAATCCTGTCTCAAAACAAGCCAAACAAACAAACGAACGAACGAACGAACAAAGACTGCATGCAACTGCAGTGCTTATGAGCCTCCACGACGGGAGGTGGGCACTGGGGCCACCGTGGGCAGCGTCCTCACGTCATTTTATTAGGATTTGTGCAATTAGCACTTGTATCTTTTAGTAAATAGTGTTTCTTTTGCATCATTTGGGAGAATACACTAAGTTTTTGCTTGTTTGCTTTTGTTTTTTAGGAGCTCAGAAGCTCTTTGTACTATTGGTGAATCTGTTCTAAAGTCTCCAGAATGTGAAATCTGAAGCAGTTAAGGTGGCTCCTACCTGCATGTAATCCCCGCCCTTGAGAGACCTGTCAAGGTATAAAGTGAGTGCCAGGCCAACCCAGGCTACAGTGTGAACTCTGACTCAAGTAACAAACAAACAAACAAATAGATCTAGAGTATATAACGTGGAAATTGTGGGTGGTGTGGAACTCAGAAGAAAGAACCAGACTCCTCAGAAACTATGCTTGGGATTTCCCTCAGACATGCATTTTCCAAAGGGGTATTAGAGTAGTTGTGATTATGCAAAACCCTGGCCTTCTTATTTTCTGTCCTCCATCAAGGTTCAACCCAGTGGGCCACCCACTGATACAGTTCCTGTAAATACAGAGAATCCTCTCTTTGATTAGGCAGATCCCTGGCTGTCAGGCTGGAGAAAATGTTTGGAAGAGGACAACCTCACAGGCTCAGCAGAGCAGAGAGACTGCCCTTTGCAGAGGGCCTGGGAAGCTCTTAGGAAAAACAGGGGAGCAGGGAAGTTGTAGCAGGGCTTTGTGGGGCAGGCCATAGATTTTCTGATGGGCTGCATCACTCTATGTGGGCACATGTGTGAGAGCTGTTTCTGGGGAGGTGCTGATACTGGGAGATAGAGGTCTGAGTTTTCATCAGCCTTTAGACAGAGCGGAGAACAATTTGTGTGTGTGTGTGTGTGTGTGTGTGCGCGCGCGTGTGTGTGTGTGCTCACATGCATGTGTGCACGCGTACGCGTGTATATGTGTGTGCACGTGCACATGTGTGTTTGCGTGTATGTGTATATGTGCACGCGTGTGCATGCGCGTGTGCACACACGTGTGTAAAATGTCTCATTTCTCTATTTCTCCCCTCTCTCTCTGAGACACCCTGTTATCATGGCACTCAGGCTGATCTTGAATTTGGTTCTTCTTGCTTGCATCGCCCAGTGGATTGGATTACAGATATGTGCAACGACATTCTTACTTCTTTCTCTAATGTATCCTTCGTTCTAATGGAATTTCTAATTTTTCTTGAGACAGTGTCTCATGTAGACCAGGCTGGCCTTGGGCTGCATCTTCCCTGGCCACGTCTTGTTACTATCTGCAGTCTGTGAACAGCTGCTGTCTGCAGATGGCCCTGCTACCACGGGAGGCGTTTATCTGATTTCCTCTTATCAACAAAAACTCGGCAGTCAGATATCAGGGCAAGAAACTGAATGATCAGAGAAACATCGTAGAAGTGACCCCCCCCATTCCTCAATCCAAAGGGGCAGAGACCATCTCTCAGCCCTGCCCTACTGCTTCCTGTGTCTTTCTGTTCTCAGTCCTCTAAAACTCCTATGGTTAAATTTGGTCAGCTGTGCTCCACCCTCTGATTCAAAACAAGCTTTATTGTCCGTCTTGGAAACATCCGAATACAATCAAAATACAACAGCCATGAAGCTGCGCTCCAGCGCACACAGTCAGGTAGCCATGGACCAATGCTCTGAGACCCTGACCCAGACACAGAGGTTGCTCCCTAACGTTCAGATATCTGCTCTTAGCTACACAGAAGGAACTGATATAAAAATGAGGCCTTACTTTATGTTATCATTTTACTTTATGACAAGGTCACAAAATGTATATATGTATATGTTTATTCATAAAGTGGATGTAGTTACACTGTCTTAGGTTTGCTTTTACTGTGATAAAACAGCAAGAGCAAAGCAATGACCAGAGCAACTTGGGGAGGAAAGGATTTATTCAGCTTACACTTCCACAGCACTGCTCACATTGAAGGAGGTCAGGACAGGAACTCACACAGGGCAGGAATCTGGAGGCAGGAGTTGATGCAGAGGCCATGGAGGTACTTACTGGCTTGCTCTGCCCACTGGCTTCTCATCATGGTTTGCTCAGCCTGCTTTCTTGTAGAACCCAGGCCCACCAGCCCAGGGATGGCACCACCCACAATGGAATGGGCCTCCCCACATCAAACACTAAATATAAAATGCCTTGCAGCCAGATATCATTGAGGCCTTTTTCTCAGTTAAGGCTCTCTCCTCTCAGATGACTCTAGTTTGTGTGTCAAGTTGACATGGACTGTCAGCATATATACTATGTAGCCCCAGTTGGTTTCAAATTCACAGTCCTCCTGGCTCTGGCTGCCAGACCTTGGAAACAATTTTTCAGAAATGTCCCACTGCAGAAACTGGGGAAGTCACCAGGTTGGGGATCTGAGAGTCTGGAAAAAGAAGCCTAAGTTAGCAGCTGTATCAACTCTTTTTCCATATTCTACCTTCAGCCCTCTGGCGCTCACTGTCCGATTCTGTGATCCTCCGTTACAGGGAAGGTGTGGTCTTAGCACTATATGGTTCAGTCCCCTGGAATGAGACTAGGCTTGTGTTTCATCAAAATACCTTCTGCAAGGTTCAGTTACCTCCAATGGAAATAATGACAATAGAACCCCTTGTTAAACTGGGAGACCCAAGGCCAGTGCTTGGCACTGTGTCTGATACTGAGTGTTCAAGCCTCCATTGTTTGTTTCCACTCCTGAGAATGCCCAGCTCACAAGCAGTGAGCAGAGTACTCCATATGTATGCAGGTGCCTGTCTTCTATGGAAAGCCAAGACGTTCAACAAAGAACAATACAACATGAGCCATGATACCTGACCTGAACCTTCCTCATTGTACCCACCACTTAATAGGACAGGAGCTACTTGAAAGAAGTGAGAAAATGTGTTTTCTTTGTGTGGTAGACAAGTCTCCATCATGTTAGTTACCACTATGAAAGTGAATCAAACCAAAAAAGGGCTGTTTTTATTTACCCATGACTCTGTGGGTCAGTGATTTGGCTTCAGCCCATCTGGATGGCTTGGCTGCTATTGCCTGGTCAGCTGGTGGAAATGACAGGTCTCAGATCGCTTCACCTGTGAGTCTGCCAGTTGGTCCTGTGGGTTGGCCAGCCCCTAACTTCACAGGGAAGTTCATCCCGGCCTTCTTATGTGTGGCAGAAGTTCGAGGAGGTCGAAGCAGAAGCTAAGGCTTGAAGCTTGGGCTCAGTGCTGTTAAATGTCCCTTCCGTGACAGCTGCTGAAATCTGGTCTGGTTCCATGTCTACCTGTTGATGGAGAAGGAAGCAAAGGAAGCTTATGAAGTGTGTGAATGCAGGGCAGGGAGAAGGCCTTGGGTCTGCCTTGGCAGGTTAACCATGCAAGTCCACCTCTGCACACGACACCACATCCCTCCTTCAGGAGAAATACAAGTCTCCAAACACCCATTAGGGCATTCGGTCATCACAGTTAGTTCCAGGTATGGATGTGGCCTTTCTGGTATACCAGACTTGAAACATCTGTGTGCTGATCTTCAACCAATAAAAATCTCAGCTATGACAGAAAAAGGAAGGCGTGGAGAGCAGATAACTTATCCTTCCATCTTACAGGAGCCTGCATCATTCTGCCTCCAAACACAGTATAGTGGGTGCGGGGGAGGACCAGACATCAATGGCTAGACATTCCTATTCAGAAAAAGGAAGGACTGCAGATGCTCAATGCTCATTGACTCATGATAATGCTGAAATCCACCTGGGCACGTTTCCAGGTGTCTCTTCTCTAAGGGGGACTTCCTCGGAGTCCATTAAAGGACTGGCTCCTGACTGGGCACTGCTGGGAGATGGGGACCTTCAGAAAGTGAGGCTGAGGAGATGGCTTAGCAGTTTGGATGCTGCTGTGCTTGCAGAGGAGCCACATCAGGAGACTCGCGACCACAATGATCTAACACCCTCTTCTGGCCCCTGCAGACCACACTTTCACAGTCCTACAGACAGACAGACAGACAAATAAAAACAAATCTTTAGAAAGTTGAGCCAAACGGGAAGAAGGATCTTGTCCTTGGAGGGACCCTGGGACCCAGCCCTGCCCTGGCTCCTGTTCCCGTGTCACCGTGAGGTTGTAGCCTTATTTCGCTATTTATTCTTCTCATAGTTTCTGTGTTATCACCGTCCAAAATGTCAGCACCGAGAGATCAGGGGTCGAAACTTCTGAGGTCATTAGGCCAAGTAACCTCGCCTCTCCATGGGTTGTTTCCTCCCAAGCACTTGTCACAGTGGTGGGAAGCTGACCCACACAGTAATCAGTTTCCATTGGTTAGGGACCATCTTGCCCCCTGGAGTTGGTTCTGTTGCCCATGCCCTCAACTCTCCATCCTACCTTCATGGCTCCTGGTTCAACCATATGAGATGTGATGTCATTTTCTCTGAGGATTTCCGGGCTTCAAATGAATAGCTTCTACTCTGCCCAGGAAGCTGGGGACTCAGAATTGTCCTTGCATTTTAAACTGACTCTGTCCCTCTTTGTCCAATATAGTATAATCCTCTTAAAAAGTTATGGGGGACTGCAGTGGCCCACACCTGTATCCCCAGTTCTTGGGAGAAAATGATAGACAGATCAGTCATCCAATGTCATTCTCCAGTCTATGAATTCGAGGCCAGCCTGGGCTGTATAGGATGCTGGAATAAGTAACAAGAACAACAACAATAACAATGATCAAACTAATCAAACATTTGTTTTGTTGTGGGGGCAGCCTCCCACTTCTGGTAGAGTGCTATATTAGTGATTATTGCTGGCTAATGAGGTCTGTACAAACGTGTCACTGTCCTGTTCTGAGGAACATCAGTTTTGGCTCCACTCATTTAGGGCAACTTGTGTGAGTGTGGTCAGGTGTCAGGTTGGCAGTGGCCCGGCTGGTGTTATGGCCTCCGTCACAAGCCTGCATCAGTGGGCCACTACTGGGAATGTCGGCCCACCTGCTCTCTCAAGCTCAGGAGGCTAGCCTGGGCTTCCTGTGGGCTTTGAAAGTGTCTTATAATCATGACTTAGAAATTATTCAATACAACTGGACCGTGGTGGTGCACGCCTTTAATCCCAGAACTCAGGAGGATCTCTGGGAATTCGAGGCCAGCCTGGTCTACAAAGAGAGTTCCAGGACAGTCAGGGTTATTAGACAGAGAAAGTCTGTCTCAAAAATACAAAAACAAACAAACAAAAAGCAATTATCCAATACTATTTCTGCTATATTCTATAGATTGAAGTAAATCACAAACCTGGCCCACATGTAAAAGGTCAGGAACAAGGTCAGCCATTTCTGCAAACAGTCTGCTATAGCCTTTGACTTGTACAAAATGTTTAAAGTTCCCACATTCTCCCACACTTCTGCTATTATACAGGGTATGTTATTCATTCTAACGTGTTTTTAAGTGTTTTTTAAATTTTGTTTGGCGTGTGTGTGTGTGCATGTGTGTGTGTGTGTGTGTGACATATGACCTAGCACTGAGCTATGTCTGGCTTCTCCAACATTTTTTATTGTTGCAAAATACTCAAAGAATAAAGCTCTCCCTAATTCCCCTGATTGTAGCCTCTCCTTCTCCTGACGTGTGGAGGCAAGAGTAGGCAGACCACAGTTACAGTCCAGTTCCATCTCCCCCAAGTCCACACCTTTCTGACAAAAAGCCAATAAAAAGGCGAGGCCTTGCCTGCGGTAAATTCTCGGGTACATACTTCTGTCTGTTTTCTGTTTGGTTCTAGACACAAAGTAACTGTTTAACTTCCCGGGGATTATATTTTACTGTTTTGATGTCTTAGTCATTTCCAGCATCCTGGGAACAAAGTTGGGAGTAGAAAGAGTTATTATCCCTGACACACCGCTGGGTCTGGGACTCAGTTAGAGAGAGAGAGAGAGAGAGAGAGAGAGAGAGAGAGAGAGAGAGAGAGAGAGAGAGAGAGAGAGAGAGAGAGAGAGAGAGAGCGCTATTATTTCCCACCATACTGCTGAGTATGGGGCTCAGTCAGAGTGAGAACTTATTTGTATCATGGCATGACAACTAAAAATAAAATATGTATGAGAAAATTATCTTTGTGTGTGCATAAGAGCAAGTTTGTATATGACGTGTGTGTGCACATGTGAGTGGGTGTGTACCACAGAACACTTGGGAGGTGAGAGGACCTCTGCTGTGGGTCCCCACCATTCACCTTGTTTGCCGTTGCGTGGGTGGCTCAGTCAATAAAGTGACAGCCCAGATGTGCAAAGCTCTGGGTTCCATGCCCAACACAGAAGAGGTGTGGTGGTGTCTAGCTGTTACAGCGTGGGGGAAGGGTGGGAGCACTTTATCAGGTGCACAGAGGACCATTTATCAGGCCATCTTCGGCTGCGGCTGCACTGTGAGCTCAAGGCCAAACTAGTCTACCTGTGCCTACCTCTTAGGAAGAAAGAAAGAAGCGGGACAAGAAGGAAAAAAGGGAGGAAGGGAGGAAAGAAGGAAGAAACGAAGGAGCAGTCTTTTGTAGAAATTAAAAGATTCTGTGCCTGGAAGTGTGGCTTGGTGGTAGAATTCTTGCCTAAGATTTCCTGCTTTTGATACTCAGCACCTGAAGGGGAAAAAAAAAAAAACCCTGAAGATGAAATAGTTCCAAACCTAACAAGTGATCAGAAATAAGCAGATGCAGAATATTTTAAAGGAACTAGGCGGGAGGTGTTGGCACACGCCCTTAATCCCAGCACTTGGGAGGCAGAGGTAGGAGGATCTGAGTTCGAGGCCAGCCTGGCCTACAGAGTGAGTTCTGGGGCAGCCAAGACTACACAGGGAGACCCCCTCTCAACATCCCCCCGCCGAAAAAGAGAACAGTACCTCAAACTAAAAGAGACAAATGAGTTCAAAGACACACACACAAGAGAGAGAGAGAGAGAGAGAGAGAGAGAGAGAGAGAGAGAGAGAGAGAGAACGTTTTGCCTGAAAAGCCTAGTTGTGCTGTTCTTCACGTTCCCTCTCCATTTCCACTGCTTTCATTTGTTTGTTTGCTTGTTGTTCACTGTTTTAGTCTGGATATCTGTTTTCTTCCTGCAAAGGCACCTGAGTGGAAACACGGGGCTTGTGCTTTTTCGGCTCTGACCTTAATGAACCCTTTAGCTCGTTCAGTTCACCTTCTAGCTTTGAGTTTTGTTTTGTTGTTTTAAACACTGTGTATGTTCACGTACCTGAATACCGTGGTGTATACGTGAATGTCAAAGAACAACACCATGTGTGCTCAGAGAAACTAAGCTCAGGTTGTGAGGCTTGGTGGCAAGTGCCTTTACCACCTGAGCCACCCTGCTGGCTCTCTATTCATTAAGAGCTGACTGGTTAGCTAGATGTAACTGGTCCCTCTCTGTAACTCCAGCACTGGGGAGTGAAGACAGGAGGATCAGGGGTTCAAACACAAACATCAACAAGCTGGGAGCAAGATGGTGCTGGAGCCTGAGCATTACGGAGCCTGAGGTAGGAGGGTAGTTCAGGGAAAGGGCCAGGGTGTGGCTTGCTGGGAGAACTCTTGAGTCTCTGTTTCTGGGGGTTAAGATGGGGATATGTAATTATTGTAATAAGTATAAACCATTGTCAATAATCTATACTATTTCGGAACCCTCTCTGAGGGAGGAACTCTGTTATTCTTCCTGCCCCCCCCCACTCCTCTCAGCCGCACTTTCCATGGGCTATGGTGTCCTTCAGTATTTAAGCTGTACAGGGCCTTAGCGGGAGTAAATGTGTCAATCAAGCTCTAAGATTTGCGTAGGTTGTGGTTTCTGCATCAGGGAGATGGATGGGGCTAGTGTGGGTTAGAATACACAGAAAAGTAGAACATTGAGCAGGTGGTCAATCACAATAATTATTTCACATCAGCATTGATGTTTGACTCCACCCACATCATGTTATCCAGACAAGGTCTCCAAGTGGATCTCCTTCCAGCGCTTCACAGGGTTCCAGAGCCATTAATTATGTCATTCAACAAGTGATGGTTGTGGGGAACATAATGGTGATTAACACTAAAATTTCTAGAATTTTTTTTCTTTTGAGAAAATTCATTCTGAGGCACAAAGGCAGGTGGAGAACACTGGATCTTTCTATGTCCTAAGTTTTTTGCCAGACATAGTGGGTCATACCTGTGACCCTAGCCCTCGGGGAGCTGAAAGTGGAGGACTGTTTAGAGTTTGAGGTCATCTGTGTGATGTGGGAGTGATTTCTTATTAATAAAGAAACTGCCTTAGCCCATTTGATAGGCCCACCCTTAGGTGGGTGGAGTAAACAGAACAGGATGCTGGGAGAAAGAAGCGTAGTCGAGGAGTCAGCCATGATTCTCCTACCAGACACAGATGAAAGGTTAAGATCTTCCCTGGTAAGACACCTCGTGGTATTACAGGGATATTAGAAATGGGTTAGATCGATATGTAAGAGCTAGCCAATAAAAACCTGGAACTAGCCGGGCCAGGCAGTGTTTAAAAGAATACAGTTTCTGTGTAATTATTTCGGGCATAAGCTAGCCATGCGGGCGGCCGGGTGCTGGGGACACAGCCCCGCCGCTCCTATTTCAACAGAGTGGTGCCCAACGTGATGGACTAAATCCACTTAAAAACCTGGGAGAGCTTAATTTAAAACAGAGGAAAAACAGAGTTTAACACAGAGTTTTGCTCTTTGTTGGTGGTGTGCCATAAAGAGATTTCCTGATTCAGCAATAGCAGCAGAAAAAAAGCTGCATCATTTTAAAGCGCAGCTTCCTGGGACTGTGCCGCCAGTGCAAACTCTAGCTTTAAAGCATTTCAATGGCTTTTATGGGACTGGATGTTTGTGTTCCCGCTTGGGATCGGAAGGAGAGTGCTCTGAGGCTCAGCGCTCCCTGCCTGCACCTGGGCAGATGGCAGAATCAGACTTAGGCAGGCAGAAGAGCATGGCGGATTCCTGCCACCATACAGAGACGTGTTTTCAGACTGCGTGGTGCTCTGCGTGTCAGATTTGGCTGTAACTTGGATGAAAAGAGTTTCTGTGCTGCACACTCAGTCTCAGAATTAAACTGCTGACTGTGGCGTCAATGTGGACTTGCTGTGTGCCTGGAACTATGCTCAGCTCTGGGGCACCAAATGGCTCTGAGGCAGGAGCAGCTGCTCCATGCTGAACTGTGCTGACCTCAGGCAGGAACTACCGTAATTACTGTAATAACAGCTCAGTTAAGGTTTTGACTGGGCAGGACACAGACGGTACCGTATTACCTGTACATGGTGCAACTTAAGTTTTTAAGAACTGCTTAACATTTTAAGAAATGCTCCTGGATAGTAAAAAAATGTTACAGATTCAAAATAAAACAGATTCAGACATAAAAGACCACACTGTTGGATGAATGTACGTAGGCTTGAGAGAGAGAAGAAAAAGAATATAGAGAATAAAGTTAATGGTTTAAAAAAAAGGGTAAAGTCTTTAAAGAGACAGAGTTCAGATAGTTATTGATTAAGAGAAATAAAGAAAAATAAGCTACGTAAAAATGGGAAATTCACAGAGAGTCTGGATTCTTTGTATTACTTTGTATTATTGTGTTTTCTTTAAATTTTTTGACTGTGAAGGAGCTAAGTACAGAGAGATATTTCATTACATGGGCTGCCAAGCTAAACCAAAATGGATTTCATGAGGGTATTATGACTTCAGAATTTGGGTCTAAGGACATGATGCTTTGGAAAGGATCTTCTTTTGTTTTCACAGAGGATGTGACCCTGTGGATTGCATCTATTCCGATTTGGTATGATAGACCACGCCCTCCTGAAAGGTTGCTGTGAACACCCTCAAAAAATTGCTTCGCTCAATTGCCAACTGAGATGAAACTAGCACACAGGTTATACCATGAACGACCTAATTAATGACGCCCCTATTCAGCAGGAAGCAGTTTGGAGAGAAAAAACTACGCCCATGTTCCCAAATATTGTTTATAAATGTTCTTTTACATTTAAAGGGGGATATGATATAGATATGAATAACTTGCATTGGTATGGATTTTAAGGTCAATTTTGTTATATGTATTTCTGATCTTGATTAAGGTATTGTGATTGTGTAGTTCATTTTAAAATGTAATGTATAATTAGGAAATATAGGTTGTTAATGGATAATCATCGATGATAGTAAAGCTTGTAGTCATGTTAGTTAGATTTTCTAGATATATAGAGATATATTTCAGTTAGATAGACATTCTTCATATCTCTCAAAGACTGCAGAATATGGCATTTAAAATATTTTAATAACTTAGGACTTTTCATGACAAGGAGACACGTATGCTCCTGGCAGCACCAGCTATTTCAAGAGGAAGATGGGCATCGAAGAGGATCCTTATGGAGTTTGATAGCCATTTGGGCAAGAAACTGCTCTTGCCTGGACTATTGCATAAACTGGACACAGAGAACCCGCAGAGAGAGGACTACTGAACTTGCCTAAAGGTGAGATGATCTTTCGGGGTTCCTGATTCATGAAAGAGTCTGCAAGACATTCTTCAGGACAAGCAGATAGTGACTGAACTGCCTTTGCAATTTTCTGCTTTGTGGAAATGTCTGCTCGATACTATGGGCCTGTAGGCAGAAGATGGATGCCCCATCGGTACAGAGGAACTTTGGGTGACTGTCCAGGCACTGAGATGTCTCTGTCATTTATTTCTTATTTGCTTAGGTAATATTATATCCTTCTGGAGTCTTTGATGGAGTTGAAGAATGGTTAGTTATAGTTATAGTTTTCCTTAGTTATGACAAAAGATAAAGTAGATATAAATTTTGTAACTGTAATTCTTACTTGATAACTGTTTTGTTATATGTAATTTTACTATGTTAAAGTTAAAGCCTTTCTTTTTTGTTTAAACAGAAAAAGGGGAAATGATGTGGGAGTGATTTCTTATTAATAAAGAAACTGCCTTAGCCCATTTGATAGGCCCACCCTTAGGTGGGTGGAGTAAACAGAACAGGATGCTGGGAGAAAGAAGCGTAGTCGAGGAGTCAGCCATGATTCTCCTACCAGACCACAGATGCAGGTTAAGATCTTCCCTGGTAAGACACCTCGTGGTGTTACAGGGATATTAGAAATGGGTTAGATCGATATGTAAGAGCTAGCCAATAAAAACCTGGAACTAGCCGGGCCAGGCAGTGTTTAAAAGAATACAGTTTCTGTGTAATTATTTCGGGCATAAGCTAGCCATGCAGGCGGCCGGGTGCCGGGGACGCAGCTCCTATTTCAACATCTGTGCATAGCATTTGCAGGAAATTCTAGCTAGAGACCAAATAATAATCCATTTCTTTCATATCGAAAATTCAGTTTTTATATACATATAAAACCTAGGAGATATATGCATACATATTTAGAAAAATACATTTAAAAGATAAATTAAATATTTATTATATCATATAAACTCTGTGTGTGTGTGTGTGTGTGCGCACGAATGCGTGTGTGAAAGTAAGGGTGCTGGAGAGATGGCTCAGCACTTGGAATTGCTGGTCCAGAGGACCCAAGTTTGATTCCCAGCAACTCACAACTGTCAATAACTCCAGTTGCAGGGCGTCCAGGACTCTCACACGGACACACAGACAAGCAATACACCAACACACATAAAATAAAAATAAATAAATCATTAAAAAAAGTTTTTAAGCTGAGTGGTGATGGTGTAAGTCTTTAATTCCAGCACTGAGGTGGCAGAGGCAGGCAGATCTCTGCGAGTTTGAGACCAGCCTGGTCTACAGAGCAAGCTCCAGAACAGGCACCAAAGTTACAGAGATACCCTGTCTCAAAAAACAAATAAGCAAAGAAAACAAACAAAAAAATTAAAAAGGAAGTAAGGAAAGTAAAACATATGTGTGTGTATGTATGTATATGTATAGCACATATGGCATAAAATGGAATAGGGCTGCCTGAGGAGAGGACGGAGCCAGCCCGAGACGACGCGGGACTGGGTCGACTGTGCTCAAAGTGCACAATAGACTTGAACAAACTTTTTTAAAATTTATTTTTATTATACTAATTTTCATGTGTTTCTGTCCACCACAGAAACAAGACGTACTCTTAACTTCAGAGCCATGTCTCCAGCCCCTATTTTATCTTTTAATTTTATTTTTATTTACTTTTTCTGTATGTGTGTCATTACTCTTACCCAACACTCACACATAGAAGTCAGGAAAACCTTTTGGAGTCAGCTGTCCCACTCAAGGCGGTGACAAGGCCTTCACCTGCCTTGTCTCTCCAGGCTCTTCGAGGCTAAAAGAAAAACGCATTTGGGAGTATGGATATTGATGAGCCTTTTGGACGGGTTTTGTGTGGAAGAATTTGACCCAGGCTTGAGCCAAGTGCCAGGGGCCCTGGGATGATGTATGATTGACTGATCGCAGCACAGCCTCGTGTATGACATCCACTCAGTGTTGGGGAATGGAAGTCAGATGAACCTGGCTCATTTCCTAAGCAAACAGCTTGGTCTGATCATAGCCACGCCCACAAGTGCCACTCTCCAGGACGTTCAAGGTTGGGGGCTGAAGAGGTGGCTCAGTGGTTAAGAGCACTGGCTGCTCTTCCAGAGGACCCAGGCTCAGTTCCCAGCACCACATGGCAGCTCACAACTCTCGTTAACTCCAGTTCCAATGCATCTGACACCTTCACACAAATGCACATAAAATAAAAAAATGGATAAGTTATTAGAAGAAGAGTCTAAGGTCCCCGGCCCGTCATCATGTTTTACTCATTTTGCATTTATGTGTTCTTTCTTAAGACAGGTCTTTGCTAGTTAGCCCAGGCTGGCCGCAAACTCACCATCTTCCTGCATCCTCCTCCCCAGTGCTGGGATATATACTTCCATGCCTAGTGCTATTAGAACTTCTTTAAAAGTTTTTTCTGTGGGTTTTTTTTTTTCTTTTTCTTTTCAGGACAGGGTTTCTCTGTGTATCTCCGGCTGTCCTGGAACTCACTCTGTAGACCATTGGGGTCTCAAACTCAGAGATCCGCTGCCACTGCCTACCAATTTCTTGGAATAAAGGCATGTACCACCACACCCAGGTCTTTTTAAATTTTATTATTTAATTTTATTTATGTGACTACGTGTGTGTGTGTGTGTGTGTGTGTGTGTGTGTGTGTGTGTGCATATGCCCTGTGTGTAGGTGCCTTCAGTGCCTGGTAGAGGGTGTCAGGGTCCCTGGAGTTGGAGTTGCAGGTGGTTGTGAGCCATGTGGTGCTGATGCTGGAAACCAGACTCTGATCGCCTAGAGAGCAGCAAGTACTCTAAACTGCTGAGGTATCTCAGCATCCTCACCTTTTAGTTTTCAATGAATTATTTTTTTTTTTTGATTTTCGAGACAGGGTTTCTCCGTGAATTAATTTTGAGACGTGTCATAGTGTAACTTAAGCTAGCCTTAAATTCACTATGTAGCCAGGAATGACCTTGAGCTGCTAATAGTAACCACAACCACCGCCACCACCTCTACCTCCTCCACCACCACCACCTCCACCTCCTTTACCACCACCACCACCATCATCACCATCATCATCACCACCTCCACCACCCCGGCACCCCC
>NW_026067944.1:1386270-1389370 GCF_014885135.2 Alexandromys fortis
GAAAAGAACTGTGGCCTGAGAATGTTGTTCACTCTGTGTAGTGTTTTCCTAGCTTACATGAGGTCCCCACGTTTCATTCCCAGCATCATACATGTTGGGCATAGTGGCGCACACACCCTGAATTCCAGCAGTGGGAAGTTAGGTAGGAAGACCATAAGTTCAGGCTCATGCTCAGTGTAGTGAGTTTGAGGCCAGACTAGGGTACATAGGACCCTGTCTCATAAAGGAAAGAAAGAGGGGGGAGAGGGAGGGAGGGAGGGAGGGAGGGAGGGAGGGAGAGAGAGAGGGAGGGAGGGACGAAGGGAGAGAGGGATGGCGGGAGGAAGGGAGGGAGGAGAGAGGGGGAGGAAAGGAATAAGTGAAAAGAGGAAAGGAGGAAGGAATAAACGGACGGCAGTGAAGGAAGGGAGGACAATGACAGGGTGGGCAGGAGGAACGTTTCCCAAAGGCACCAACTGTCCAGTCTTCCATTTGAAGCTTCCTCTGCCTGGATTGATGAGCAAACCCTTTCCTACCAGAGCTTGTATACTACAAAACTCAGGAGACAAGGAAGGGTGGGCAACACTTTCCTCTTAAAGGTAAGGAAACATTCTCCCAGGGATCTAGGACAGCGAGCCTGGGTAGAGCCCTAACTATGGAACAAACCAGGGCCGTGGGCTTGAGCTCTAGAGGAGTCAGGCATGTAGAAGAGGAGGACACTGTCTCTGCAGACGGTCCTCTAACGCATGGGCTCCAAGATTCCAGCCCTGGACACGGGCAAGGAGTCAAAACCCAAGCAGGGTCGTGGAGGAACACGAGCCAGCAGGAGACAGAGTGGTGACTGTTGTGAAGGGCTCAGGGCCAGGTGCAGGAAAGAGAACAGATTTCTTTGGGGTTTGATTGTTCAGACTTTAGTGTTTGGTTTAGAGTTGGGCTTTTGTGGTCTTCACCATTAGCACTTACAAAGAGAACTGCTTTGGTGTGCCTGATACATCTTCTATTTATCCTTATTGACTTTTGGATTTTAAAAAATTCCTTCAGCATCAGAAGTTGTGTACACTTGACCCTCTATAAGCATGAAATATATATCTTCAGAATCTGTCAACCATAACTGAAGATGTTTTTAGAAGATGTTTATTTCTTTGTATTTTAAGTCTGTGATTGTATATGCACCATGTGTGTGCAGTGCCCAAGCCAGAAAGGACACCAGTTCTCATGGAGCTAGAGGTCCAGGTGGTTGTGGGACTGCGTGGTGACGGTCCTTGGAAAGAGGATCAGATAAACTGGAGCTGGAGGCATGAGGCTGCCTTGTGGGCTGCCCACCTCCCTGTCACACTGAGCCTGTGGTGGGCAAGATCAGAACCAGTTCCTGGACCTCTTCAGAGTTTGTCAATTCAGAATCTGAGTCTCTGCGGACAAGATGACAATACCTGTAATCCTAGCACTCAGGAGACAGAGGCAGAAAGGCCACAAGATATAAAACCAGCCAAAGCTAGATAGTGGGAACCTGTAAGTTGGCACTTAGATAAGTGACAACCCAAAAGCCCCTTCTGGGTGGAGGGTGAACAGATGGCGTGGTTAAGAGCACTTGTTGCTCTTGTGGAGAGCCTGAGTTGGGTTCCAGCACGCACTAAAGACAGCTCACACTGCCTGTAACTCCAGCTCCAGGCAGCCAGTGCCCTTTCCTGACCACTGTAGGCACTGCACACTTGTGGCAGATATTCACACATCACATATACATACCAATAAAAACAAAATAGATCCATATAGAGTCCAAGTCTGAAAACTCCACACAGCTGTCCCTGAGGTGACTCCGCATGTTAAAAGCACATACTGACCAAAAGCCATCTACAGATGCAACACAATGCCCATCAAATCCCAGCAAAATGCTTAAAAGGTCTCAAAGGACCGGTACCCAACTTCATATGGAAAAGCAAAACACCCAGGATAGCCCAAACAATACTGTGCAATAAAAGAACTTCTGGAGACATCACAATCCCTGACTTCAAACTCTACTACAGAGCTACAGTAATGAATAACGGATAACAAAAATAAGAGTCCCCTGTTCCACCATTCCAAAATGTTTGTCGATTGAGAGGAGAAACAGGTTATGTCAAGAAAGAAAGAATAAAATTGTGACAGAGAAGGCAGGAGGATTGCAGATTCAAAGCCAGTCTGTTCGCTGGTCCCCGGGTCTGTGTTCGTGTCAGTACAATGCCCTCCCTATGGCTCTGTAGTATAATCTGAGGTCAGATACAGGGATACCACCAGCAGTGTTCTCTCTGATTAGCATGCTTTTGGCTGTGCGAGGTCTGTGATGTCTATAAATTCAGGCATGAAACTCAGTGCTAAGCTGAGTAGCACTGATGGGATGGTGATTCTGATTCTCTAACCATTCCAACAATAAACTGGAATTAGGCTGCTTGGGACCTATTGGTTGGAAGCGTCCTAAACCCATGGGCTAGGAGAGCAGCCAGCAGGAGTGAGAAGGCAGCTGTGAAGTTCAAACAAGGCAGAGTTTAGGCAAAGGCTGTAACCAGACTAGACTATAGAAACAAGATGGGCCAGGCCTTGTGGTGTATGCTTGTAATCCCAGCATTCAGGAAAGTGTGGCAGGAAGATTCTGAGTTCAAGTCCTATACAGTAAGGCTGCCTTAAAAAATAATAAATAAAGCTGAGAATGTCACTCACGTGGTAGCTGCACAAAGTCCTGGGTTTCATTTCTGCTATCTCACAAAGCAGAGGGAGATTAAGGTAGTAGGATCTGAAGTTCAAGACCATACTTAGCTACACACAGAGTTTGAGGCCAGCCTGGACTACATGAAACCTTGTCTCAGAAAGAAAGAAAGAGGGGCTGAGAGATGGCTCAGAGGTTAAGAGCACTGCCTGCTCTTCCAAAGGTCCTGAGTTCAACTCCCAGCAACCACATGGTGGCTCACAACCATCTGTAATGAGATCTGGTGCCGTCTTCTGGCCTGCAGGAATACACGCAGACAGAATACTGTATACTTAAAAAAAAAATATTAAAAAAAAAGAAAGAAGAAAGAAGAAAGAAAGAGAGAAGGAAGGAAGGAAAGAAAGAAAGAAAGAAAGAAAGAAAGAAAGAAAGAAAGAGGGGGAA
>NW_026067944.1:1389427-1395528 GCF_014885135.2 Alexandromys fortis
AGAGAGAGAGAGAGAGAGAGAGAGAGAGAGAGAGAGAGAGAGAGAGAGAGAGAGAGAGAGGCAAGTAGCAGATTGGATAGGATCAGACAAGACATTTGTCTCTCCAAGGAATATGCTCACCTACAGTTTCTGCCCCTACAGGTGGGCATAAGTGAGCCCCCATCCTAGTTCATGAAGCAGATTGAGCTGGAACAGAGAGCTTACAACATGCTTTTCTGACTCTTCTGGGCTGTTAATATCCCAGAAATTGTACTTAGGAGACTAAGAGCCAGGGGCCTGTTACCAGAGACTTCATCGACTGAAACTCCCAGTGTCTGGGAATTGGAGCCCTTGGCAGGTGCAGCCTATCAGAGCAGTTACCTATGCTGCTGGGAGGGCCAGAGGCAGCTTCCTGGTGTCGGCTTTAACCAGTCTTTCCAAAGGGCTCCAAGTCAAAGTTGGTGCACTTGACTGAGCACAAGGCCCTGGCTGCTCGCAACCCTGGCCAATGGGCTAGCCAATGATCGGCTGACAGAAAAGTGCTGCTCGGGGCGAGGAGGAAGGAAAACAGGGGCCCCATTGAATGCCTCCCGAGCTAGTTCCCACTTTGGCACTCAAAATGGTCAATTTTAGCCGATCAGGCTCATTTCGCAACCGGGTTATGTGAGTCCCCAGCGTTACCTCTTATCTCTGGGCAGAGGTGTGAAAACAGAACCCGAGTGGCTCAGACTGGCAGCCTGAAGGAGGGTCTTTGTGTACGGTGGAAATGAGGGCAGGCTGCCACCTCAGGTACCCCCGCCACATGTGTTTTTGCTTCCCTTCATTCGAGACCAGTCTACTTGCATCAGAAACAGAGGCGAAAACACTTGTCACTATGTGGGGGTCTTCCCCTCTGCCTGGGTTAAACCTGTGTCCTGGAGATCTATTCAAACGGCTAGTGATTTCCTCCCAAATGTGTAGTGAGCCTTATGCACAGCGGGCTGCCTGAGCTGTTCACTGCCCTCTTGGGAGTGAGGAGCAAGATGGCATCATGCCAGAAGCCTCACAAAGTGTCGTTGTTACCGGCCTCTTGATGTTCCTGTGTGGCTTCACTGGAGCAGAGGGTCTGTTTACACCAACTGGCTCGCATTGATTCATCTGGGGGGGTGGGGACGACAGCGCTGACCTCTGTTGGTCTCTGGAGCATGTGGGAGCATTCAGCCAGCATTGGAGGGAGTCCTGAGATGCAGTTTGGTGAGGAGAGGCAGAATTACACCCTTGGGGGAGGGGAGCTCATTTCCAGCCCTCAGAAAACAAGTTTCTGACCAGGTTGGTGGCAGAGAGGAAACTCGAGGCCTGGGTTCTTTTTTTTTTTTCTTTTCTTTTCTTTTTTCTTTTTTGGTTTTTCGAGACAGGGTTTCCCTGTGGCTTTGGAGCCTGTCCTGGAACTAGCTCTGTAGACCAGGCTGGTCTCGGAGGCCTGGGTTCTTTAAGAAGCTGATTGTCTCTCAGGGGTGAGCGGAGGATACACTCCAAGTCAGTTCCTTAGGAAATTCGAGGGTCTGGATGTCACTCAAAATATATGTGAAAAAGACATACTCGGAGCTTATTATAGAGAATTTCCCCAAAATTGTTTTAAGTAAATCATAGTCATGGTTTGTTGAAGAAAAAAATAAAACTACTTTGTTTAGACAAGGTCTTAGACAGTCTAACCTAGCCTAGTCTCCAATTCAGTGTGTAGCCAAAGATGTCCTTGAATTTGGCACCTTCCTGCCCCCAGGAGGAAGGGTTGGGATTACAGCCTTACTCCACCAGTCTGGATCCTGTTGAAGAATTTTAACTGTTGCTTTGTTCAGTGTTTGAAACATGGTGCAACAGAGCTCAGCCTAGCTCCCAGTTCCTTGCACAGCAGAGACTGGCCTTGAATTCCAGGCCTTTCGTAACCACCAGTGTGCCAAGATTGAAGGTATGCAGCACAACAGATGGGGTTTGTTCTGTTTTGATTTTTATTTATTTATTTATTTTATTGGGGGAGGAGGTGTTTGTTCGCTCTGTAGCCCAGCACAGCCTTGAACTCACTGTGTAGCTCAGGCTGGCCTCACATTTGAGAGCCTTTGGCTTCCTAGTAATGAAATCACAGACATGGATCAACAAATCATGCTTTAGCTAACACTTTGCTGCAAACTTTGCTCCACGCCACCTCCAAAGGCTGCTAAGGGGGTTGTAAATCCCAAAATGGACTCTTGGTGAGACAGAGATACAGCCCTAGTCAGGGAGGTCCTCCACAGCCCAAGGCCAGGTCCTTGTAGGGCCTTCTGTATTCTCTCAGGGACTGTCCTCATGGCAGGGCTATGGGTGTCCTGTTCCAGGAGAATTTCCTTTCTCACTCTGAGGTATCTACAGCTTCTATTTGCTCGGTTATCAGTAAAAGCAAAACAACAACAACTAAAAATGAAAAAAAAAAACTGAACTCTAAATAGTTCCCAATGACCTTCAAGAGACCTGTTAACCTGATCCCCCTTAGCCTCCACCTACCAGGGGAATAGGGCACAAGGGTCTGTCTATCCTTTTGCCTTGAAGGCTTTCTAGGTTTCTTTCTGCAGGACTCTGAGACATCCTCTCTCTCTTTAATTAGCTAATGACCTATTTTAAACTCTCCCTACTTGGCAAGTCGCGTTCCACCTTGAGCTATACCTCAGTCTCACTGTGAGTTTCCTAAAAGTCCAGATCTGTTTGCAATCCCACCGCAGGCATGGAACTCCTAGAGTTTTGTCCCTAGTAGCATAATGTGGTAGACCACCTCTTGGTAATTATTTACTAAAATGTTCTAAGTACTTTTTAAATGAAGTCTGACCATTGGGGATTTGGTGTTATTTTCCTGAATGGATCATATTAGATCACCATGGTATCCAAGTGAAGTCTGGGAGTTCTAGACCTCAGAAGGAAGAAAGGAAAGTCTTGTTAAAGGACTTTATTTCTGTTTTTAGATCCTACGTGTCCAGACTTGCCCAAAGTGGCCCTCCTGCCTCAGCCTTGTGGATGCTGGGATTGTAGGCATCTGTCCGGACCACACTCAACCTAAGGGCAATTTTGTATTAACCATAGGTTTTATTTTTAAATTTTTTAATTGATTTTTATTGCTCTCTAAATTTTTTTCTGTTCCCCTCCCTGCCTTCCCCTCCCATTCATCCCTCTCCCATGGTCCCCATGCTCCCAATTTACTCAGATCTTGTCTTTTTCTACTTCCCATGTAGATTAGATCTATGTAAGTTGCTCTTAGTGTCCTCATTGTTGTCTAGGTTCTCTGGGATTGTGATTTGTAGGCTGGTTTTCTTTGTTTTATGTTTAAAAACCACTTATGAGTGGGAACATATGATAATTGTCTTTCTGGGTCTGGGTTACCTCACTCAAAATAATGTTTTCTAGCTCTATCCATTTGCCTCTAAATTTCAAGATGTCATTATTTTTTTTTCTGCTATGTAGTACTTCATTGTGTAAATGTACCATATCTTCCTTATCCATTCTTCAGTTGAAGGGCATTTAGGCTGTTTCCAGGTTCTGGCTATGACAAAGCTGCTATGAACATAGTTGAGCACATGTCCTTGTGGCATGATTGAGTACCCTCTGGACATATACCCAAAAGTGGTATTACTGGGTCTTGAGGAAGGTTGTTTCCTAATTTTCTGAGAAATCGCCACACTGACATCCAAAGGGGCTGTACCAGCTTGCACTACCACCAGCAATGCAGGAGTGTTCCCTTTGCCCCACAACCTCTCCAGCATTAAGTTATCATCAGTGTTTTTGATCTTGGCCTTTCTTACAGGTGTAAGATGGAATCTCATAGTTGTTTTGATGGCTAAGAATGTTGAGCATTTCCTTAAGTGTCTTTCAGCCATTTTAGATTCCTCGATTGAGAGTTCTCTGTTTAGGTCTGTACTCCAAATTTTTTATTGGATTATTTATTCTTTGATGACAAATTTCTTGAGTTCTTTGTATATTTTGGAGATCAGACCTCTGTCTAATGTGGTCTAAGATCTTCTAAGTGAAGATCTTTTCTCATTCTGTAGGCTGTCATTTTGTCTTGTTGACCGTGTCCTTTGCTTTACAGAGCTTTTCAGTTTCAGGAGGTCCCATTTATTAATTGTTTCTCTTAGTGTCTGTGTTATTGGGGTTATATTTAGGAAGTGGTCTCCTGTGCCAATGCATTCAAGTGTCCTTCCCACTTTCTCTTCTATAAGTTTCAGTGTGGCTAGCTTTATGTTGACATCTTTGATCCATTTGGACTTGAGGTTTGTGCATGGTGGTAGATATGGATCTATTTTTATTCTTCTACATGCTGATATCCAGTTATGTCAGCACCATTTGTTAAATATGCTTGCTTTTTTCCATTTGTTATTTTTTGCTTGTTTGTCAAAAATCAGGTGTTCGAAGGTGTTTGGATTAATATCCGGGTCTTCGATTTGGTTCCATTGGTCCTCCTGTCTGTTCTTATGCCAATACCAGGCTGTTTTCATTACTGTAGGTCTGTAATAGAGTTTGAAGTCAGGGATTGTGATGTCTACAGAAGTTCCTTTATTGTACAGAATTATTTTGGCTATCCTGGGTTTTTTGCTTTTCTATATGAAGTCGAATATCATTCTTTCGAGGCCTGTGAAGAATTTTGCTGGGCATTGCATTGACTCTGTAGATTGATTTTCGTAAGATTGCCATTTTTACCATGTTAATTCTACCTACCCAAGAGCATGAGAAGTCTTTCCAGTTTCTGGAGTCTTCTTCAATTTCTTTCTTCAAAGATTTAAAGTTCTTGTCATACAAGTCTTCCACTTGTCTGGTTGGAGTTACTCTGAGATATTTTATGCTGTTTATGGCTATTGTGAAGGGTAATATTTTTCTGATTTCTTTCTCATCCCATTTATCATTTGTGTACAGGAGGGATACTGATCTTTTGAGTTAGTCTGCTGCATTGCTGAAAGTGTTTATGAGTTGTAGAGGTTCCTTGGTTGAATTTTTGGGATCGTTTATGTAAACTATCATATCATCAGCAAATAGTGAGAGCTTGATTTCTTTTCCAATTTGTATTCCCTTGATCTCTTTTTGGTGTCTTATTGCTCTAGCTAGGACCTCGAGAACTATATTGAATAGATACGGAGAGAGTGGATAACCTGTCTTGTTCCTTATTTCAGTGGAATTGCTGGGATTGCTCTTAATTTGGTTTGATGTTGGCTGTTGACTTGCTGTATATTGCCTTAATTATGTTTAGGTATGTTCCTTGTATCCCTGCTCTCTCCAAGACCTTTATTATGAAGGGATGTTGTATTTTGTTGAAAGTTTTTTCAGCATCTAATAAAATGATCATGTGGTTTTTATATTTCAGTTTGTTTATATGGTGGATTATGTTGACAGATTTACATATGTTGAACCATCCCTGCGTCTCTGGGATGAAGCCAACTTGATCATAGTGGATGATGGTTCTGATGTGTTCTTGGATTCAGTTTGCCAGTATCTTATTTAGTATTTTTGCATCAATGTTCATGAGTGAGACTGGTCCGTAATTCTCTTTCTTAGTAATGTCTTTGTGTGGTCTGGGTATCAGAGTAATTTTAGCCTCATAAAAAGAGTTTGGCAATGTTCCTTTTGTTTCCATTGTATGGAACAATTTGAGTAATATTGATATTAGTTTTTCTTTGAAAGGCTTGTAGAATTCTGAGCTGAAATCATCTGGTCCTGGGCTTTTTTTTTTTTTTTTGAGAAACTTTTGATGACTATTTCTATTTTTTCAGCAGTTATAGGTCTTTGCTTATCTCGTCTTGATTTAATTTTGATAAGTGGTATTTATCCAGAAAATTGTCCATTTCCTTTTTTAGTTTTGTGAAGTACAGGTTTTTGAATATGACCTGATGATTCTCTGTATTTCCTCAATGTCTATTGTTATGTCTCCCTTTTCATTTCTGATTTTGTTAATTTGTATATTCTCTTTCTCTCTGATTTTTGATTAGTTTGGATAAAGGTTTGTCTATTTTTTTTTTATTTTCTCAAAGAACCAGCTCTTTGTCTTATTGATTCTTTGTATTTTTTTCTTTGTTTCTATTTTGTTGATTTCAGCTCTCAATTTGATTATTTCCTGCCATCTAGTTCTCTTAGGT
>NW_026067944.1:1396798-1399558 GCF_014885135.2 Alexandromys fortis
AAAAAAAAAAAAAAAAAAAAAAAAAAAAAAAAAAAAAAAAGAAAGAGAAGAAAAAAGAAAAAGAAAGAAAGAAAAAGAGAGAAAGGAAGAGAAAAAAATAAAGATGAGGATTTTTACTGGGCTGGTCTCAAACTCCTGACATCATTAGAGGATGACCTTGAACTTCTGGCCCTCCTGCCTGCACCCCTCAGGTGCTGGGACTGAAAATGTGCACCACCATACTGTGGTGTTGGAACTAACAGCATTGTCCATGTTAGAGGAGCGTCAAGATGAGCTACTTCCCTGGCCCATTCTTGCATTTAAAAATATTTAATTTGTTATTTTTATTTTGTTTCATTACTCGAAATTTTTATTGTGAGTACATGCATGCTTGTGGTGTGTGTGTGTGTGTGTGTGTGTGTGTGTGTGTGTGTGTGCATATACAGTGGTATATTTGTATTCAGTACCCAAAGAGGCCAGAGGAAAGCATTATATCCTTGTGAGCTGGAGGTCCAGTGACTGTAACTCCTCAGACGTGGTCACAATGAACTGTGCTCTGCCTTCTGGAAAAAAACATCAAGTACTCTTAATTACTGAGCCATCTCTCAGGTTCCACACCCAACCCTACAGTTTTATTTTTTATTTTATTTTATTTTTTTATTTTCGAGACAAGGTTTCTCTGTAGCTTTTGGAGCCTGTCCTGGAACTAGCTCTTGTAGACCAGGCTGGCCTCGAACTCACATAGATCCACCTGCCTCTGCCTCCCGAGTGCTGGGATTAAAGGTGTGCGCCACTACCGCCTGGCCAACCCTACAGTTTTAAATACGGGATTCTGGAAGATGAAAAATGTTTTCCAAAAGTCAGCGAACAAGGTGGTGGGAACTTTTGGTTCATGCACTTCCTGAACACTGTGAGCTCAGGTCCAGACAGCTGGTCTCTGCTTCAGTTTTTTTTTTTTTTCCTGTGTTATCTTTAGATTTCATTTAGCTCAAAGGGGCCTTGAACTCACTGTGTAGGTGATAACTCTGAACTCCTGACCCTGATTAGCTATTTTGAAGTATACCACTACATTGGGTGGCTTCTTTCTTTCTTTACTTATTTATTTATGAGACAAAGTCTCTAGCTCATGCTGGCCTTCGACTCCCTGTGTAGTCCCGTTTTCTATGTAGCTAGATAACTTAAACACCTGGCCTTCCTGCTCCCACTTCTCAAATGTTGGGAGGATTCTGGAAACCAAGGGCTTCATGTAGTCCAGTCAAACACTCTCCCAACTGAGCTACTCCCCAGCCTCTTACTCATTTTTAAAAGATGATCTTACAGTGTAGCCTATTGGCCTTGAGCATTTAATCCTCCTGCCTCAGTTCTCCAGTGCTGAGATTACAGGTATATACCAGCAGTATAGATTTTTCCCTCACTCCTTCCCTTCCTGTCCCTTCCCTTTCTTCCTCTTCTTCCCCTCTTCCTGTGAGATCTTGCTATGTCTCCTTGGGCAGCCTGGAACTTTTATTTATTTTTCTGTTCGTGGATAGGTAATTAGTTCAGAATTTGAACCCAGAACCAATAAAACCCACACTGTATTCGTGTTCCTGGCACCCAAGCGATCCTCCAGTAATGTCAGGGTATAGCATAGCATGGATGAACAGAGCCACTGTCACTGGGACTTCAGGTAAGACCTTTGGGAGGCATCTGAAGGAAGATGTGTCCACAACACAGTAGGGCAGCCTGGTTTAAAGAAGGATCGGGACCTCAGAGACAGACACAAGTGGTTTAATTGCTGACTCAGATTCAGTAGCGGAGGCTTCTCTGACTGGACCCATAATCCCAACCTCACAAAACCACGGTAAAGAATAAAGGTGGTGTGTGCAGGCACAAGCCCTACTGGGTACAGATGGGAGGTGGCTCTCGGCCGTGTGGACTGGTGTAGCTTCATGCTCTAATAAAGCCAAGCAGGTTTTAGAGAACACCATGGTTACCAGGCCTTGCTTTTACCCTCACCCAGGCCTGGCCCGCTAGCACTCAGAGCCCTTTAATTGCCAGCTTCAGGCAAAAATTGTTTACATTTATCTCTGCTTCCTCACTTTGATTTACACCTCAAACCACTAGAATCTGGTTTAGACACACCGCCCAGTGGAATCTGCTCTGGCCAAGGTCAACTGTAGGTGGCTTGGGGCAAAATACAGTAGTGGGTCCTGCAGCCCAGTTCTTCCTGTTTCGGCGTTTGTACACCCTTCCCTTGGTTTCTGGACCCATCTGGTTTCCTTTTTCTCTTGTCCCTTTCGTGGATTTCCTCCCAGGAGGAAGTCCTTAGTGTCTGTCTAGCCTAGATCTTACTCAGTTACTTTGTTTCCTTCAGAGCTGGTGCCCCTGCGCTCTCACCCCCCAGAAGCTGAATTTCTGTCCTTGCCCCTTTCAACCTGCCCTTTGCTGTAGTGTAGAATAAAGCCACAGTCCTTACTCAACAGGGCAGCTGATGGCTACCTCCCTGACAGTCTGCCATTGGTGAGGCCCCTTGCCTCTGGGTCCCCCTCACGGGAACTGGGTCCCCCTCACGGGAACTGGGTCCTCCTCATGGGTTCTCTTTACTCCCACATGTCTCCAAGCCCTTTCGCTACCACCTGCCCCTACCTGGCCAAACCAGCTTCCAGTATGCGTCTCACGGTACCTCCTTTCTGCTTTTTCTCTTCCGCCCCCTCCCTTTCTCTCTCTCTCTCTCTCTCTCTCTCTCTCTCTCTCTCTCTCTCTCTCTCTCTCTCTCTCTCTCTCTCTCTCTCTCTCTCTCTC